>NC_056712.1:16831506-16894006 GCF_018831695.1 Puntigrus tetrazona
ACCCTTGTTTTGCAATACAATGTGACCACAACAAGCACATTGTACTTCTTTTTTTTTATGTAAATATACAGTAGTTAAGGCTGGTCTGCTGTTATATTTTTTCTATCCCTGTGGCAGAAATGTACTTTCATAAAAATCCTTTTAAGAAATACGCAGTTTAAAGCCAGCTGGGCAGCTTAGATGCATAAAGCACAAGGCGAAACGTTTCTTTTAATAATTTAGATTTTAACAATGTAACTGGTGAGTTCTAGTCACAGATCACCCGGTATGAGTTAGGTAACATTTCTATATTTCTCCTCAGGCACATTCGATAATGAGCAGCATCTGGATAAAATATGCACACACATAAAGTGTACACACACACCCACACACAAACTAATGATGAATAGCCTACTTAATCTCTATGTGGAATTCAATTATCTGCTTATTGCTATCACAGAATCAGTGTTTGTACAGATATAAGTGCTCATTATAATGCCTAAATGAGTCTCTCAATCGATTATAAAAAGAGATCCAAAAGAGAGACTTAACAGATGGAAGATGTACATCACAGTCAATAAAAAGCTCATTGAAAGGCTACAGACAATAAAAAAAAGAGAGAGAGAGGAATTTTACCGATGAAGTAGGACAGCAGGATGGCCAGCAGGGCGGCAGCAGCGATCGCCGACAGGGCGGCACATTTCCAGCTGCAGTACTTCGACGGCTTCTTCAACTTGAAGGCGCTTCTGGAGAAGGTGTTTCTGGGTAGGAGCCGCGGTGGAGGAGAATATACTGTGCCGGACGTCAAGGGGTAACCCGGAGATGAGCTGCTAAAGAGAGGAGTGGTCCCCGAAGAGGTCTTAAACAGGAAATGCCTGCAGAAAAGAGAAAGATAAATAGCACTTTTTAGTATTTCGAGCACACGTGGAAGGTCACATCCATCGCTGCCATCAAATCTCCCTACTGCATGTGCGTTCGTGTGTTGTGTTGACCGCTGAGTGTCGCAGGCGCGTGTTGGGGGTGAAGGACAGTGTATGCAGCGCCTCAGTGTGGAGCAGGAGACATATGGCACACGAACACACGGCACCGCAGGCCCGTCCCGGCCCACCGAGGGACACTTACACAACAAAGACGCTCAATAATTCAGAAGCCTCCGCTCCTTTCAGGTACAACAAACACATACTGTACAGAGACACACACTTCACTGAGACCATCCGCGGCGGTTTGATTTTCTGGTACGGGGTCATTTCCGTCGAGCTGATGAAAAGAAAAAATGTAGACAGGAGGATATTGCTGTGTACTTCACAGTGAGATTAATCATTACAGCCTCATAAACGGACTCTTGGCGCAGACAAACAGGACGTGATTTGTTAATATCCAGCCTCAGCACCGAGACTATACTGTGAGACGAAATAAACTCGGAGATAATCAGCGCTAAGCTTCAAAAACATCGTAAATGCAGCTCATAGACCACAGAGCCATGTAACAACAGTCACTACGGTGCGCAATTCTCAAAGATCTAACAAATGCTTCACGAAACACTTTTACCCCTGACTAGCTTTAAAACAGTTGTTTCCAAAACACTCCTGCTACCCTTGCCTCCCACTGTCTTGACAAACAGCCGATTCTGCCCTAAAAGTTGACGCAAATAGACAATCTTTCTTTCTAAGTAGACATCTATTATTTCATAAGTTCATTTTTTTAATTTTTTATTATGGCCGCTCAGGACTACCACAGATATTACTGTATAACAACTACGTAGCAGTTTGTGTTGCATTTAAAAAATGCAAAAAAAGAAGAAAATTATTATTATATTTATGTATTTTGCCATATCTGCTTTACAGGCTATAGATTTAATAAATACAATGTATACAAAATAATTACAATAAATACATTACATAAAATCCATATATGCACCATTATGCTGTTCAAGTTCAGTTCTATGCTATATATATATATAGCATAGAACTTTACTTGAACAGTATAATAGTGCTTAATATATGCTTTTTATATTATATATATATATATATATATATATATATATATATATATATATATATGTAGAAAGAGAGAGAGATGAGAGCTGCATCAGGAGTGTTCTCTTTGCACAGTGGGAATAAAGTAAGTCAGACAGGAAGTTGAGTAAATGATGACAGAATTAATATTTATTGATATTTAACACCAGAAAAAAAGACACGCTTTAGCTTTAAGAAATGACATCACTTTGAAAGTAAGTGTCAGAGCGGTCTCTCCGGTGTCACACTGGTATTCTCCAGTCTCTCTTCTGTGCTGCTCTCATTAGCTGTGATACTCGCTAACGTAGCCTTAATGCTACAATAGATTATTGATGAAACTTGTACAATTTAGCATTGTACTTAAATAATTTAGCAGTTAATTACTGCTCTGAGCCCCATGCTGGTGTTTCCTGCCCTGCAAATGAGGACTTTAGTCTCACAAAAAGCCCTGTCGTGCCAGCAGCACGGATGCAGTTTTAAAAAGAGATGTAGTGTAAAATGGATTAGCTGCGGTCACGTTGCTGTTGTGATTAGCGAGGGATCGTTGGGTTTTGTCGTGTTTTATCAGGTCCCATTCTTTATTAAGACCAAATCGCGAGGCTGATAGCTTTTCTGCCGTCGGGTATCTGCGTGAGAGTCTTGTCTCTGGACCGGCCCCCGCACCCTACCCCCCCAGAAACATCTGTCCCTCATACCTCTAACCTACGAGGGAAATGGCCACAGACTGCTCACTCCTGTGATCTTTAATAGCCTCTTTCCACAAGATGCCTTCCAATATCTCTGGACACGTTCCAGCGACGGATTCCATTTCTAGAGCAGATTTTTGTTCCGTCGTGCTCCAGCCCTTCCATTACCCCCATCTCTTATCGGCCTATCCCCACACATCCCTCTATCATCCCACACTCAGCCAAGGATGGACAGAATGACCCCCCCCCCTGGAATCCGGCCTGATGGGAGTACTGGGGTCAGCGCCTAACGAACCCATCAATGAGGGACTTTTTTATTATTATTATTATCTTTTTTTTTTTTTAGGTTTTAGTCTACAGTGCACATACAATGCTGTACATTTACACAAGAGAACATGATCAGGTACTGCTAAAGTATTTTGTCATTATTTTATATAACAGATAACTTTTTTTTTTTTTTTTTTTTTTTAACTGTTTTGAGTTCTATGCGTTTCCCAATTCACTAAGTCACTAGTTCCATTCCGGGAAACAACCATTTTAAATCAATAATTCAATTACTAACTCATAATTACAGCAAATTTTTGGATTCTGAGTACAGTAGGTGTTATGATTTAAGTAAATGATTCAAAGACTACCTCATAATGACAACCATTTGTTTTGTTCCTGAATGAATTAGGAGGCTTTTAAAAATAATTTGATGAAAAATTCAGTGACTCATTCATAGTCACTTTTGTCATTTTGAATGAATCTGTTTTAAATGAACTGATAAATATATTTAAAAATATAATAAAAAAATTATTAATAAAAATAGATATATATTATAAAAAAGGCTGAATTTAGAATGTCATACTTACAGATTATGCTTACTATTTCAATGAAAGAAATAGCATGAATAATACTATTGTATCATGTTCTGATTTCATTCATTTGTTAGTTACTGATTGAACCAATGTTTTAATTTGAGATAAATATTATTTTTATTTATAAATATTATTGCTCGCTCACTCAAAAAGACAGCCATCTGTTTTATTTGTTTGTTGAATCAATGTTTTGAAATGATTTTGGTAAATGATTCAATGACTCATTCAAAGACAGTTACTTTTTCTTTCCTCACTTGCATATACGGGTCAATGATTTCACTCATAAATACTTACAAAAAAACAAAAAAAACAAAAAAAAAACATTTGTCCTATTAATAAAATCTGCTTCCTTAAAAAAAGACACTTTCTAAGGCATGATTCCATGACCACCACCTGTGTCTCTTGCCACAATCCTATAGGGAAAATCACCCTCAGAAGAAGAAGAAAAAAAGATAGAGGTCTGTCCTTCACAAAAGCCACTAAGGGAGTGATGGAAAGAGTGAAAGCAGGTTGATAAAAGTAATGAATGGTAATAAATGATAATATGCAGCAGTATAATGAATGGAGGCCACATGGAGGATTCCACACGGTGGCTTTACATAACAAAGCTGTTTTTCCCCAGCTGAGGGTGACATCCAAGCTGCCTTAGGCCTCACTGACTCACACACGCATGTCTAACACATACACACAGTAGTGCACAAAACACATGCAGAGCTTGAATAATTGTGTGCATGAACCAGGAAGCTCGGTCAACAGCGGAAAAATGCGGAATCTCGCATTCCTTCGTATTCACATTCTCTCTCTATAATATTCGTTCGCCCTTCTCGCTTCCCCAATTGATGGTGTGATGCCACAGGCAGTACCTCCACCTCCAGCTTCATGCCTTTATCTGAACCCACGTCGTCTTCCTTCGCATCTTTCTGTCAGGTGCGACCGTGCACAAACTGTAAAGGGAAGCTAGCAGGTTACAGGTAGGCAGTAATCAGGCCTGCAATGAGCAGAAGAGTGACAGGAAGGCAGCAGAGGTGCACGTCTAAAAATACAGCTTCGCTTCCTGTGGGCCGCCTCCATGTCATTCCGCCACTGTCTGAAGTCGGGAGACTCGCAAGGTCAAGTCAGTCACTTAAATGCCAAATCATTTTTACCCACGCAGAAGGTTGCAGCCACTAATTTGCCAGCTGACAGGGGTGACGGAGGGAAATTAATTAAGGTCATTTTGGAAGCGTGCGCGCTCGAGTTGAAGTGTAACTCATAGCTATTGGCTGAATCTCTATTGAAAGCTCATTTCATCTCGGGATGGTAAGGGGAAGCCGAATGCGGATGGAGTGGCTTAATTGCGAAATGAAATTAAAATGCTTGATTTACACGGCATGCTTAATTGACAGTGATTTATGTCGAGCATTGTTTGGGAGGGAAGCTGGGGGAAGAGTTGAAGCCAACTGAGATGATGGGAGACGAGAGAGAGAGAGAGAGAGAGATGAGACCAGACCAGGGGGTGGACAGAAAATAAAGAGAGGCCAGATTGAGCCCAAAAAAGGAGTGCTGACAGGGTGGGGTTATGCAGAGGACAGTCTGGAGGCAATGGCAGTTTTGCACTTTTCAAAGTCCACAGGGACTAAGAAACCAGGGACATAATGATCTGAGGGAGGAACATGACTTATTTACTGGGAGACAGGAAGTGAGAGGAGGACTGAAAAACATAAAAACAAGAGGAGAGGAGATAAAGTGAGGAATAGAACTGATAGGAGACAAAGCAATACGAAGCCAGATGAAGAGACAAGAAATGAGAGAAGAGGAGATAAATCAGGTGAGATGATGAGGAGAAGAGCTGAGAGAAGACAAGAAATGATGGAAAATGTGGAAAGACGACAACTAAGAAATAAGGAAAATTAAGGAGATGAGAACAGGACAAGAGAAAATGACAAAACAAAGGCATTTAGATTTAGATTAGATAAGGAAAACTAAAAAAAAACTTGAGATGAGACCTGATGATATGAGCAAGTGAGGAGAAAGGACAGGAGTCAAGACAAAAGGTTAGATGACGAGAGAAAAAAAAGAGCTAGGAAGGGATGAGATAAGATGAGATAAAATAAAAGGAATCAGAGGTAATGACATAGAAGATAGGACAAGGTGGCTCAATGAACTAGAGGTATCAGATGAGAGAAGAGGACTTAAAATGAGACGCAACGAGATGAAGAGAGACAGGGAGACCTAAAGAGACTACAGAAGAGTAGAAAAGAGAAGGGTCAATGAGGAGAAGCAAAGAAATGAGAGGAAAAAAAAGAATGATGAGACAAATGATGAAATGAGCTGATATGAAAGAAGATGAGAAGGGATCAACTAAAGCAAGGAGACTGAAGAGGAAAAAGGACACAAGAAGAGAAGATGAATCAAATGAACTTGAGATATAGGAGAGAAGAGAAGAGAAGAGAAGAGAAGAGAAAAGAGAAGAGAAGAGAGATAAAGGAAAGAGATAAATTCAAGTACTTTCTGCAAGTTTTCTGCAGGCACTGATGAAGTCATTGTTGAGGTCATTGTGTGTCGTGTGCAAGAGCTGATTAATGACCATGTCTCAGTCAGACAGGTGTGTGTTCTCACTTGATATGTGCGTGTGTGTGTGTGTGCGCGCCACTGAGCCCTGTTAAATATGCATTGCTGAAAACGGCCCCTGCCACTCATTAGTTGTGACAGCCCCAGAAGACCCCTCATCACCAAACATGTAGTTAGTGTCAGACACCAGTGTTTATTTATTCATTTTTAACTTTCCATTTCCAGATCTATCCCTCATTTAACTGTCTGATCTCACACTCGCTGCCCACACGCCTCTGATTGACACCCTCATTATATACATCACTTTTCCACTTTAAATAACCAACATCAGCGCCTATCAAGACAGGTAAGTGACCGCGTTCATGAAATACCCCTATGTGTATGCTGTAATAGGAGTAATATACTTTTTTAACTGCCATTTCTTTTTTCGAACACCCACATCCTAAAACACCCAGCATGAGAACAGACATTTCACAGAGACAAGTTTCTACCTGACCTGAATAACACTTTGTTCGGTTTTGTTAAACTTTGCTTCTTTCCACATTCTCCTGCAATCCAACTACGGGCGATGGGTAGTCTAAACACCAAAACAAAGGTCTCCAAAAACTTTTCTAATTATGTTTGCTGGGATTGCTGCGCCATATCCAGAATTTGATCTGCGTGCGGCACGAGCAGAGAGAGGGCCCATAAATCTTCAGCGAGCTGCGGGCACCTGTATTCTGATTGGCTCCCGTTAGGATAACAAATTGGCCTCGGAGCGCAGCTGAGAATTTAAATCTGCCCCACACAGATACCTTGGCAACCACTGATGAAGTCTGAGAGAGAAAGAGAAAGAGGGAGGGGGAAGAATAGAGGGAAAGAAAGAAAAGAGGCAGAGGGAAGCAGAGTTTTGTATTGTTCACTTCTCAGCCTGAGCTGGAGAATTCAAACTATTTTCTTTTAGGACAATTTTCCTGCTTTTATTCTCCCTTAAAAGCTGCGTTTATAAGGTAAAATTGCACAACAATTCTCCTTGCCACTTTTTCTGACAAAAAAAAAAAGTAAGCTATGCAAAATTCTTTTTCATGAAGGATAACAATGTATAACTTGCCACTAAATGTGCAATAAAGGCCAATCATAATTCAGCATGCAAATAATACAGTGGCATCATTAAGGCGCTATCAAATTTACTGTCTGCATTTTCACAGGTGAAATCCAGAGATTTCAATAGGAATCCACCCAAACTGGAACCATATAAGGGAAAAAAAAAAATACCAAAAGCAGATTTCTCTCAGGAGTTACGGTTGTTCTTTGCTCATCTTTCTTAGTTTTTGGTCGACGCTCCATTGTTTCCCGTTACTCACCAGTACCAGGTAACAATTTACCAATGTTTGGAGAATGTTTTAGTGATTATTTTAGGAGATGTTAAATGTATTCTGGAGACTTGGGTGTATCAGGTGACTCCTTAATGCGGATTTTAACTTCCTGTGTTGGCCATAAGAGATCTACATCTGTTTGAATGTTTGAAGGACTTGGTTTCATATCTCACCACACTACTGAAAATAAACAGTGAATCCGGCTATGTGTGTTATAGGTTTTGTTCAGGCTTCATTTCTTTAAGTTTTAAGTTTGTCATAATGACGCGTGAGCTTCTCATATGCTTCCTTGTCTTCATGCGTCATGTTTTCAAAATTCCAGTTCTGTCTTGTGATTGGTTCATTGTATTGATTAGTCTTAGTCTTTATTCCTTGCGTACAGAAAGCACCTTTATCTCTTGTCTAGATTTTTGTTGTAACTTGCTTTCATTAGCCTATACGTTACAGGCCTGTGAAATTTGGCTAAAATCCTGCTAATGAGAATTAATGTCAGTAATTCTTGTATTGAAAAAAAGTGTACAAATGATTCTTTAAATGTGTTACTTTATTACACTGTGTACCTTCCCTTAGTAGTCAGAAGTATGAAATGGGTCGTTTTAGGTCATCTTGAGATTTATACTAAATTTCGATTACACTTGCACCACAGCATCTAATCAAATGATACTAAAAATATGAGTAACGTTACAGACATGAAGGGGTCGTGCTGAAAAGTGTGAAAGAAAATAAGTGAGACTGCGAGCGCTGTAATTAAACATTCACAAAAATCATTTTCCGAGGTCAAAATTACATTGCCCACAGCCAACGGAGGTGAAATGATGCAGAATGGATGCTGCAACATCAAATAACCGCGGAGACATCTGGTTCAAGGAGTTCACGGACCTGTGAATGTGTGCACAGCATATCGCACAAGTCAAATTGAATCTCTGATATCTGCACAAACAGACAAATCAAATTCTCTCGTGGCACACGGACCCAAACCGCACTTTAAGAAGTTGACACAGGACCCCGCCGCAAACAAAAACAAACAGCAGCCCGGCCGTAACCGCAGCACACACCTCCAAAAACATCCCCCACGCCGTGCATGTGAAAGCACTCCTCTTCTTTGGCTCAATTGTGATATTGCGACCTGCTTTGGAATCTAATTTGAGTGTGCACGAGTCTGTATGGAAGGAGAAGAGAGCAGCTCGCGGCGTCCTGAGATGAGAACAAAATTGAAGCAGGCATCAGCTGGTGAAGAGGCCTCACTCCATGATTGGAAATAAGCCTTCGCAGGACCGAGCCATCTTCAGTCATTTATGCTGCCGAAAACCGATTCCACCCTCCTCCTTGTTTTCCGATCTCTCCCTCTCAACTGCTTCCCAGCTGAAGCAATCTCTCGGATCCTCCCCCTTTCCCCCCCAGCTTGTCTCTCTCCCTCTACCTGTCTGACAACTGCATACTTTGGCAATCAATCTTGCGGTACTGGCAGCTGTGCAGGCACCTCTCAGAGAAAGGTTTGCTTTTCTACTTTAGCAGGAAAGGCCTGACCTATAAAATAACAGAATTTACATAGAAGACACACACACACACACACAGAATAGTGCGGTCCTGTCTAAATGGCTCAGGGTGTTAATCTGTAGGTGGAATATTCAGGGTAATCAATCTAAACCCCTTTAAAAGTCATCCACCTAAAGAGAAACAGGCATGACCTCCTATACCAAGAAGAAAGAAAAATATTCTTTGCTTTTAAATGTCATGCTACTCACTCTTTCTCAGACACAAGACTATCCGGGTGGCCACACAGAGAGGTTATATTCCCATACAACTCTACTCGTGCTTCGCCTTTATTTTAGACGAAATTATATAATCGCTGATGTGAGAGATGCGTGTTAAATTTAGTTGTTCATAGTTAGAAATGTATACGTGTCTTTCATTTGCATGTTGATATAAACAAACGGCACAACACGATGGGTTCAGAATTAGACATGCAACAATATAACAAATGTGCAAAACAAAAAATGCATGAAAAGTATGTTTAATAAAATGCAGGTTTAATATATTAAAGTTACAAATAAATAATAATTAAAATATGTTTAAAGTACTTAACCTGATGAAAGTAAATTAATTCCTTTTTAATATATTTAATAATTCATAGTTCACCTGATAAATATTGGAATATTTTAAAACAACTGCACCGACTGTCTGCATTTATTTGAATGGAAAATAACTGAAAATAATCAATTTGGAAAAAGTCAAAGCCAGGCCATTAAACAAACAAACAAACAAACAAACAGGAAGAAATGAAAATGAATTGAAGAAAACGATCCGTTAATTCTATTGAAACTCATGTCATTCCCAGCTTCCAACCGAGTATACACTACACAGAGCAACACTCACAAGTGAACTTGTTTGTCCATGAAAAAGTAACTAGAAAAGTGCAGACCAAAAGCTTCCCCTGAAACTCTCACAAGCATGGCATCACAGAAGGCTGCTGTTGCATCACAAGGATGGAGATTTGCTCCAAACTTTCTCGCTTTGGTTTATAAAACTGCAGAGGTGGATTTGGTCAGTGTTTTTTTCCTGTAGAGGGAGAGGCAAGCAGTGTGTGAAAATGCTCTCTGTTGCTCTTGATACAAAATAAAAATAGCCCTATTAACTTTAGTGTGTCGGCTTAGTGCTGTGTGACCCAGAGGCGAGAGAAGATGAGCCTCTGCAGACACAGACTCCTTGAGCCTCCATCTCTCCATGCGCCTGTCTGTCCATGTGACATTCTGTGCTATTTACACAGCTGAACACATCTCAGATCTATTCAGCTACTTAATGTGCTGGAACCCTTTTTAAGCATAATATGGCAGCATTTCTTTTTTTACATAGACATTTCATTTCAAATTGCCTTTTATATTCTTATAGGGATCATTATTTTCCCCCTGAAGTCAGCTTACGACAATTGTCAAAGTTTCTTGCACCAAAAACTTAATTTAGCTTCACATGACCATCTTCCATCCATTAAAGAGTGGTTTACCCTGACAGCTACTTGTAAAAAAACAAATGACTGGAAGTTATTTTTTTTCCAAAGTATTTGAAATTTAACAAGCAGTTTTGGGTGAAAAATAGACCGTAAAACCTCCAGAGATAAAAGGTAATACAGTATAAATGGGGTATCAGAATTAAACAGATTGCTTCTGCTACCGTATTTACTGTTCCTCAATATTAAACTGAGAATTTTTGGCATTATAATTTACAAAGGAGGGCGCAGGTAAGAATAATTAAAAAAAAAATCTCAGTGGACAACATACAAACACAAAACTATAATTTGTATTATGAACAAGTTTAAAACCAAAATTGAATTTTAATCTAATACCAAAATGTTAATAAAGTTTAATGTTTATTCTTGAAATATGGTAACATTAACTTTAATATTTTTCTCCATTATTTCTCGAGTTTATTCTCAGAACAAAATGTCTTGAATCTTAAGGAAAAAAAATCTATTCTTAAAAAAATACTAAAATTCTTAAAAAATAGCTACTTGTCAATGTTTTAAATAATGGAGTAAAATAATGACCAGAATATATATATATGTGTGTGTGTGTGTAGAATATCACCTATAAATACCGAAAATGGATTAGAATGTATTTATTTATTCTACACCTGCATGAGGAGTTCTCTAAAGGGATAGTTCAAAATTAAAATTTCACCATTATTTAAACAACGCACATATGCTGCTTTCCTTAGCACCTAATGAAACAACACGTAAAAGAGCCTGCGGATCACTGTCTCTGACCACACTGAAGTGAACAGGCACTTGCAGGATTCCACTGAGAATGCTCACAAACCCGCCTGTTGCCCAGGAATGGTGTGTGTGTGATGCTGGTCGATGCCAGCACAGATCCTGGGTGGTCTGCTGGTGGACCAATCTGCACTCGTGACTTCTCTACATCGCGCATACTCGCCACACTTCAGAGCCTCCGCGAACGCGATGAGCAATGCAGTTAATGAATGTGAATATTTTGGAAATGAGTTTGTGAATTACATGTGCGTGCGTGTGACAGGTGGCCCATCTGCATTGACAGAACCCCAATTAAAAAGCTGCAGTGAGGGGGGCGGGGCCTGCTAGCAGGGGAATGAGGAGAGGGGCCAGGGTTTGGGCCGGCTTCCTGGCTTGGTGAGGTTTGGATTGGTGTGAGGAGCGCGGTTCTGTCTCAGCAGATGGCAGGCTTAGTGCTGCTGGGTAGTCCTGATGGCTTCAGTACAGGAGCCCATTCTAACACACCTGAGCATCCACGAACGGCGGGCCTTCATTTTAGGGCCTCTTCATAATTTCGTGAGCAAATGAGGAAGGATTGTGCGACAATTATCCAGTGCCAGTTAGCTGTCTAAATATTACCCAGCCATAAAGCCGATAGATATTACACACATTGGCAACTTCCAGTGATTTATGACGACAGCGCAGAGAACCGAAGGAAAGAATGCGATGCTGGAACCCACTGGAGTTTCTCCACGAAAATAGCTTCAGAAATATCATCATTTGTCGCCTGTCAGCTTTAGTGCTGCTTAACATAGGCTTTTTGGAGCGATTTTATAAACAACTTCATTTATAGAAGAATTTATGAATGCAATTACAGTCATTTATAAATAGAAATAGAAATATACGCATCACATAAATAGAAGTCTCTTACATACTCATCAAGACTTGCATCTATTTATCTAAAAACACAATAATATGGTGGAATATTATTACATCTTTAAAATCTAATTTATTAGTGCTGTGAATGTTCATCATTACTGCAGTCTTCAGCGTCAAACGATCCTTCAGAAAGCATTCTAATCTGCTGAAAAGAGCATAAAAGATTTCTTTAACATAAAAAAAAGGTTAGTGTGTTTGTAAATGTGTAAATAATGAAATATGCTCTGAGGTGTAGCGTTAATTCAAATTAAAATCCAGTGAAATGCGAGAATGACTAATTAAATATGGCACAAATTGTATTTATTAGCATATGAGCATAAACTATTTGAAATAATGAAGCTTAATAAATTGCATCTTAACTCTAAACATTATGAACATTTTTTTTAATGGCAAGATCACGAACAAAACATAACATAATGCTACGTTTTCTGCTCTGATAATACATTCTGTTATACATTGTAGCCCTTTATCATTTTTCCCCCCACAGAGTTTTCAACCTTCAGGGGGGCCCTGAGGGCATTCCAGAGGGTCCATGCAGAAAATAAATAAAACAAAGAGCTGAAATTTGGACGGCATTTTTATTAACCGATTTCTAAATAAAGATCTATTTGCATTTCATAATCAGTTTAATGCTCTTAATGAACATTATTATAAAGCGTTACAGAGAAAATTTGCATTTTAATACTAGGAGACCCTACTTCTGCTCAGAGTCTGGCTGGGGGGATGCCTCCGGATCTGTAAAGAGTGTAAAGCCCTGATGCAGACCACAAGAAACATCTTGTGGGTAAATTCTGATGAGGAAGGTGCTGGTGGGCGGGGTCCACATAATCAGCAGCACAAAGAAGCCAATCAACGGCAGAGGCCACAGGAATATTGTCAGTGTCTGTGTGCGTCACAGGGTGACCCTGAACTGAACAAAGCCTTGTCACTCTCCAATCCTGTACACAGCAGTCCCAAAGCACTCATGTATGAGAGCTGCATGGCCCATGCTGACATATAGGACAGCCTATCAGCCCTGCTTTAATTACAGCCAGTCAGGAACCTGCACTTCCAACAGGCCTGAGACCTGTCCTGGTGAATTAAACATGCAGCCCGGCCTCATGAATAGTGCATGGGGGTACGCTGCTTCTCTGATCTGGGAACAGAGGAGGTGACCCTCTGCCCAGCAGGAGAAACATACAGAAAAAGAGTGAGAGAGTGTGAATGAGAAAGCTAGGGCACAGGGATGAGGGAAGGTGTACGCATGTATTTGAGGGAAATATGAATGCTAATAGCCCTGAATGCATAATATAGTGTGCATGTCTGAACTGTAAGTGTATGTTTATTTACTGATGGTGAAAGTAACATACCATAGTACTAAATATTTAGAAGCACAGAACAAAGACCGAAATAGGTCAAAAATATTACCCTAATATACACTAGTGGTCAAAAGTTCAAGAAAAGAGCAAGGACACATTTATAAATACTAAGTACATTTATAACGTAGTTTTTTTTCTACAGTTATGATTAGTTAGAAATTAAATATTTCTTGAATAGCAAATCAGTATATTAGAAAGATTATGAGAAGGATCATGTGAGACAGAAGACTAAAGTGATGGCCCTTTTTTTTTTTTTTTTTTTTTTCATGCATTTAATCAAATAAAATCAATCAAAACTTTGTAAAACAATATTCAATACATATGCAATTATATATATATATATATATATATATATATATATATATATATATATATAAAATTTATAATACTATAGTCTATAATTATAGAAGAAAATGCAGAACTAGATAAGTTTTTTCAAATTAGGTTTTACATTTAAAACTATTTATTTTTAACCTATTTTATAACCTAAAAATACAGAATTAAATGCAGAAATAGATTAAAAAAGTTTTCAGATGACTACACCTGTCAAATTGCAAAAATTGCTTCCACCCAACCAATAACACTCGTAGAATTTTAATAAAAACAAGTCTTTGGATTGAGACACAATTTCTGTCACATCGCACTCAATCTTGCTCCCTGGGGGGCACAAAGAGATTGTTTTGTCAGAATTAGGATATAGCCTGCTATTTAAATGCTCCTTTCTGTGAGAAATGTCTCTCTAGCCACTGTGTTTTTCAAAAAAAAGTCATTTATTTCCATTTATATGATTCGGTTCTCCAAACTGACTGAAAACAGCGTTTCAGGAGTGTCATTTTGTTTCTAAAATACAAGTTACCGATTGTTAATTTCATAATTATACAGGGCTGCACCTCCCAAAAGCATCATTAGCCAATTATGCTACCGACAAGTTCTGTTTCTTAACCACCACTTTTGGGAAACGCACTCCAGATGTGTTTTGTGCAAAAACGGGTGGCTGACCTGGTCTCCAACGGGACGTTGCTGTTGAGCACCCAGCTGTCCTGCAGCTGCACTGACTCGGGCGTAGTGGGCCCTTCACCCGGGGCGGACGGAGGGGCGTGGATGGGGTTGCGTCGGCCGCTCAGTGTGTTGCGGTTGAGCGAGTTGGCAGAGGACTGGTGGTGGGAGAGCGTCTGGTGGTTGTGCGGTGGAGGGATGGGTGGACGTAGGGTGGACTGGCTGTGATGGTTTGGAGCTCCTGGGAAAAAAAAAAAAAAAAAAAAAAAAAAAAAAAAAGATTGAAAAACCCTTTTATCAGGCTGTCAATCAATTATCAATTGGCAATGTCAAAAGCGGTGTTAAGCGATGCAGGAAATGCGAACGCAATAACGGCACTGTGAGGGTGAAGTGCAATCAGAATAAACATCAAATCAGGGACGAAAGGACGCTCTCGGTGATGACAGCCTGCCAAAGCTGTTTGTGTTGTTATTCTTTCTTTCCGAATTCACACGCAGACGTTCCGAGGCGGCAGGAAGCCCCTAAAACACTCAACCACCCAGCTTGTTAAGACGCTTGTCAGACAGGAAACTCCTGTCTTCTCTTTTTGAGCTGCGCCAGCGTTGCTGGATGCTGTGTTTTCGTACCTCATGAAGCAGCATTAATTGACGTTGTTTGGCTCAGTGTAATCCTTAATGCAGCTTGAATTCAGTGCATGAATCTGCAGGAAGCGCCGGCTCTGTTTGAGTCTTTTACCGTGAAACACTTTGTACGCGGACACGACTGCGGTGCGAGGCTCTTCACTTCGGGGCTGCTTTGTATGAGGTAACCTGTGGCGCTCTGGAAACGTCTGGCATGCAATTTTAAAGCAGAAAGAAAACAAATCTCTCTATCATGTTACATTTATTACTCTTGTCTATCAGAGGAAAACTGAAAGAGAGCAGGGAGGAGGCCAGACAAGAAGCATCAAACATGCTCCTAATAATGTTTTCCCATGAAACACGGAGTAATGCAATAAAGATGAACCTCCCAATCCAAGTTTTCTTCCCACCAGCACCCAAAACCATTTCCATTTTCTCAGCCTGCCCATCTCATGCTTGTTGATCCATGACAGTTGCCTGAGAGTGAGCTCCACGGCCTGATCCCCTGTCTATTGCTGTCAGGAGTCTGATCAGTACGAGCAGATGGGCCAAAGAAATACACGAATCAGGCCTGCAAAGACACTCGCATGCTTACTGCACCGAAAAGTGTACTTTTGTTTTATTTTCCAGGACAAATATATCTGATCATTCTTGAATCAAGACACATGACAAGGTTAATGTCAAAATACTGTTAAATACGGAAAAGTAATTATTAGATATATAATAGCATTCCTAAAGAAAAAAAGGGTTAGTGTTAAAAAAGGGTTAGAGCACTATGATAAACTTTTTTGGTAGCACTTTATTTCCTCATGTACATACTATGTACTTATTATAGTAATATAATAATACAATAATGTATAATAATTGAGTAATAACTAAGTACTAATGCGGAACGTACCCCTAACCCTACCCCATGTACTACTAGTTTTACTAGCAATGCCTTCTTAAGTACACATACTGTAAAATAAATGGCAAACACTTTTTTATAGTGTGATTTTGCACATGGTTATCACTATGCTTTAAAATGAAATAAATAATAAAGATCTTGGGTTTAATTTCAAACAAAATGACTAATAAATATAATTGCTCACTCTCAAATCTAAACAGACTGACCTTTGGCAATGCAATGAGATTAAACAGTTATTTTTTACACTGAAAATGAGATTTGTAGCAAGCTTCTATTCATCACCGACGTAACCAAAGACTTTTGTGTTTTCTGTTTGCTTGGCCTCTGTTTAGCAAGTGTTTGCTGTGCGAGACGCTAAATCTGCCACAGTAAAAAGCCTCTTGCGCTCTCTCTCTCCTCTTATCCGCTTCTTTTCTTTTTAAACACAACCGTGCATGTGCCAAGGACTACGAGAGAAGGACGTGTATGTGCGGGGGATTAAATTCATGTATTGACAAACAGAACGTCAAGAGTTTGTTCTTACAAACTAAATCCAACCAAAGGAGAACAGATCAAGTGTGTGTGTGTGTGTGTGTGTGTGTGTGTGTGTGTGTGTAGAGTGGATCAGTGTTGGCCTGACCATGTAATCTGCTGTTTCTCGCTGTATTACAATGGCAACAGTGCTGGATCAAACATGGAATAAGTTTAAAGCCGGTCCCTGAGTGCTGGGAATTGGGAGAGCTCATGGCACTCAGGCACAGTGGGGTGGGTGATGGGGTCTAAAGATCACTGTGGACTGATCTGAGCTCAGTGGTCCCATGGCTTTATCTAGGGGTGACGCGCTTTAATGACTCAGACTCTGATCTGTAATCAGTGAGAGCTGAGTGATGGAATATATTGTGAAAAAGGTCTCATAACTACATGGGGGTGAGGATAGATTTTTATTTTTATTTTTTTGGGGTGAACTATCCCTTTAAATAACCCCTAGGCAAGGATAAAATAATTAAGACGAGATACAAATTAAATTCATTATGCAACAATAATAACACGCATTCAGAGGAGCTGAAATAATAAGCAAATATACACAATAAACAGACGAACAATTACATTATAATTCAGACCTCTTATCTGATTAGGACTTTTATATTTTTTTCTTCCTGCATTCCAGAATAGGGTGTTTGGAATTTTATTTAATAATTACGGTTGAATCGTTTAATTGATACACTGGCACAATCATTTATGTTTCTTAGAACTTAAATTAGCATAAAACGTCACACAGACAACTTACTCAGACATGAAAACTATGGAAACTTCCAAAACCTAGATTAAGGGCATGACGAAATTTACCCCCGACACATCTTACCCCACTCTCTCCTACATTCTGTTTCTTCCAAGTTTGCAGAATATAACTATGAAAGTGATTCTGCAGTGCTAAGGTGAAGTAAAGTTTAGTTGCTGTCTCTCATTAGCTCTATAGGTGTGCTGGAAATAGGTCTGGACATTGTTAACTTCTGTTTAAGGGTACTTTTGTTTGTAACACTATGTATGGCTGTCTGGGGCCACAAGATGAATGCCTCTTCTCCTCTAGAGGCATGATCCCTGTGGCTGGAGTAAAAGTCCTCGTCAGCATGCTGCTATAACAGTGAATTCTGGGAGACGTGGCCTGATTTTGGGCCCAGGTGCAGGGTGAGAGAGGGCAGCGTACAGATGTTCAATGTGGAAGGAGGGGGGTGACCTCTGAACCTCAGAGAGACATTTAGCATCTGCCAATACACATTCAAACACCCTCCCGAGGATGTGTACACAAACCTACGTTCACACACACACAAATATATATGAACAAAAAATTTAAGGACAGCAAAGTAATTAAAACTCTAAATGCCTGTTTGGGAAGTTTGGGGTGTGGGGGTAACTAGACGACCTAAAGAAATAGCTCACGTGCTGTTCAGTAGTAACTTCTGTCTTTTATGTCTTTCATAAATATAGTGCAATTCAAAAATGTGCATTTGGCATGATTATTGAATATTTTTGAAAGGAATCTGTTGTGCTAAGACTGCATTTATTTGGTCAAAAATACAACACAAACTAGTGCAGTCAAACGATTAATCACGATTAATCCAAGATGAAAGTTTTTATTTATATTATATGTGTATATTGTATATTTATTATGCATATATAAACACACACATATATTTAGAAAGTATTTGCATGTTTATACATTCATATTTTTATATTTAATATTATATATAAATATATTTAATATATAAACAGAAAAAAATTGTATTTTATTCCTGTAATGCAGACTTAAGCTGAATTTCTTAGTCTTTTATCAGTCTTCAGTGTCACATGACCTTCAGGATTCTTTGATGAATTAAATGCGAAGGACATCATTTATTTGATATATTTTGAACATTAAGCATGTTTTTAGGGTCACAATTTAATGTGCCCTTGCTGAATAAAGGTATCAATTTCTTTATACATTACGCACATTTGAATTAATTTACTTAGATCTGATATATATCTTACCGACCTAAACTTTTGAAAAGTACCGAGTACAACACATCTTTTCACTGCCTCCAGCATCTCTAAGGAGAATTAAAGTGAATGTTATGACAGGTAAGATGATTACACTTACTCTAAGTCAACATAGATAAATGACGGTCAATTTATTGAGTTTGCTCTGTTGCTTGTTTACTGTGACAAAACAATAAAGACAGCACCACTGAACAAAATAAATTATGGTTCAAACTACTCCCCGTTGTCAAGAGGACATTTTTATGAATCGGAGATAAGATATCATGCACAAGCTCAATAGAGCGTCTACTTTCATCGGTCCACTATGTTTAATATTCATGGTTAAATAACAGCATTTTTTTCATTTTTTTTTTTTACAAATGTCTTCATGCTTTCACCTGCGTAACTGGCTTAAAAAAAACGAGAAAAGGCTGTTTGCCCAAAGCTGGAGAAAACAACAAATGCAAAAGCCACTTGTGGTCGAGGAGAAACACTGTAGGCTTCCCTGTCAGCCCTTCCTAGACTGATGAAAAGGTTGTTTTCATATTCATGAAGAAGCATTCTTCATTCGTAAACCTCTGCACGCATCATCAACTTTTATCCCGCGTCGACTATGAAATAGCTGTGTCGAGGCTCTGTGTGAGTCTGTGTGAGGGTAAAAATTCACACCCGCAGCGCACAGTAATCGCTGTCCTTTTCACTCTCAATGTCTCCTTTACTCTAGGACACTGACAGATTCATACAGCCTCACGTACTTATTTTAAAAATGACTAATTGAAGGTTTACTTCAGAGGAAAATCGAGGTTCTTTGTGCACGAATTTTTTTAATGAAACTAATTGATGCCATTGATGCTGTTACTGTATAAACAGACTGACGGCTGCACACGTATTATTCCGGACACTGCATTAAAAATGAGACGGTACTCTTGCTCGGATGCTTAACTATACAGTTGAATCGTCTGCACAATCTGTCGGACGGTCACGTGCCAAGGACACATTCAAGGAGAAAGCTAAAATCCAATCCCTCTGTTTGGCTAGAGTTAAACCAACAACAGCACACAGACACCAACAGGAATTGAAATAAACCGCTGGACATTAGCGGCGGAAACCATAGGGGTGTGAACATAAATGTCAATTTGAGATGATAGAGGAGATCGGAGAGGGGCCCAGGACCACAGGAGGTAAAATAGAGTGTGATTTTAGTGGAAAATGCTTGTGAATAAATAAAAGAATGTAATTAGGAAACAGCTACCGAGACCTCCTACTCTTATGCCCTTATACAACCAACCCATCCCAGCATCTTCACTGATAACATGGTGGTTTTCTCTCCCCACCGAGAGTGCCCAGATTAAACTCTTGGCAGGTTGTAGTGAGGCTAGACGACGCAATATTCAACTCATCCCAACAGAGGAACGGCAGAGTATAGTCGCTGTTCACGTAAGCTGTAAACGAAAGCAATAAAACGGAAGACGAAGGTAATTTTGGCACATAATACGATGCTTTTTACAATCAAAAGATTGAGGTTTGGCATGGTCCCGTTAGCACCTTCTGGTAGATACCTGAACTGCATCATCTGGCTACAAAAAGCATCTTATAAAATGGATAGTTGTCCTTGATTCTGATTGGTTGAGTCGAGTTTGAAGCTGTTGCAAATTACTCTAAAAACATATACCCGAGCCAGTGCGTCTGTGTGTTGCTCGGCAACCACTTGCAACTGTTTCTGAGGAAGTACATTGTTTGCAGGAAAATAATGGCTGAGTCTCAAAGCCTAGGTAGCTGACTTGCTGCCTCACGGCCTTATGAGGGAATGACTTCAAAGGCAACATCTTTGCAGGAAGGCACCTTACGAAACAGATTTTGGACAGGCTTCTGAGGCAATTTAACAGTTTAATAACAGAACGAGTTTGGTGATAAATAAACGCTATATTATATGATTACTATAATATTGATTTCTTGCTCTAAATAACATCAAAAGTGCAAAAAGTCATCTTTATTTTTAACTCAACCATTAGGATACGGCAAAGTATACATTTATACCTCCTTCACAATTTGATTGGAATAAGGTAGCTCTGGAGACAGGAAGAAGTAGTGAAGTAGAATTTGGATTCAGACGTGCATTGATGTCTTCATACCCTGAATGTTCTGAAGGCAGCATTTTAGAGCTTTCAGAGGCAGCCATGATTTTTTTTAATGTCATTACATTTTATTTGCTTTGTTTTAATGCTCCACATTATGCCTAACAATACACTTAAAAATAAGACTTTAACCTCAGAAGAAAGCAAAAGGTACTTTGTGACGAAAAGAAGGTCCTTCAGATTATAAAAAGGTAAGAATGTAAAAATGTTTTTTCAAAAAACCTTTGTCTGAATGGCTATTCTATGCCATCACTGCGAACAACCTTTCAAGCATCTATGTTTTTAAGACTGAACGCCCCTTAGCTGTTGTACTGTTACTGTAAACCGCAGCTTCTTGGTTATTATTGCTTTATTCCTCCATCGATGACAATTCTAAAGTAGACCATTCTAAAGTTCAAAATTTCCTGGCAGTAACACTGAAAGCCTATTAGCAAAGATAAAATTGCATACTTTGCATATCCTTAAAGCAGCCGAGCGACTGTCATCAAAATAAACAGGACTGCTAGTATAGCAGATAGCTTCCTCCAGGTATTCCAGACCTCTTCGTTTACAACACTGCCATATGAATATTGTTGTCTTGAACACTGCAACCGTATTAATTTGCAACTAAAGTGTGTTATTCTGCACTCAACATTCCAGTAAAAATCTGATACGACAGCATCATTAATAGCAACTCCTAGCAAATAGAATAATAAAACTTTCAGGCACGGATGAGCCAATCAATAGATACATAATTTATAAAGGGAGACAGATGGAAGACATTTTGCTTCCAAATGCACAAAACACACATCTAACTTTTACTCACACACAGTAATGTGATCTGACAGTACTCGCAGTTGCGTGCCAACATACTCACGGGCTAAGAGAGCTACGCATTAGTTCACTACTACACGCACACTGGAAACATGTACACCCCTACAACTTAAGTACCAAAGCACTGAGGACTCAGTGTGTGTGTCTAAAAACACTGAAAGCATATAGAAGTTTTGTGCCAGTCTCAATAGCGCAGCGAGGAGGTCATCTAGCTTGACACAGATCCAAAGCTACATGGTTCAGCTCGCTCTTACTAAAAGCAGCTCCCCACACACAGTCCGGCGTGCCTGAGGTTAGCACTTAAACCCACCCCCTGCTCTTTCTGGGACTGTGCCTGTGCCGGGCAGAGCGGAGCGGAGGCGCTGAGCAGGATGGAATTGGCTTTCAGTACACTGCATTAGTTTCACAGTAGAGCTCCGGAGGCCCACTGGCAGCGGGAACAGAAAGCCACCATGTTTGTTTTCCAGGCCCAGTCTCAGTTAAAATGTTTATTGATATTTTCTGTGGTTCATCGCATGTGTGGATGCTGAGGAAGGATGCCCGCACAGCAGCCGCAGCCAAGAGGAGCAGTAGGTGTCAGGACTTCTGCTTTTCTTTCAGAGACTCTCACAAGAGCAGCCACTGGCCTAAAAAAATCTTTAAGGAAATTCAAACGGACTTGCAAAGCGTTTGTAAATCACTTGATCATAAGAATGAAACATATGCGATACATTCTTTGTAACCTAATTAAAAAAAAATCTGTTTTTAACTTTATTAATTTTACTATAAAAAAACCCTCGAATTATTATTATTTTTGCTAAGGAAGAGGTTTTGCAGTTTTTTAGGAAGATCTTAGATTACTTTCCCTGCTGTAGGATTGCATTATTGTGCTCTTCGACAAAACACAAACATGCTAATATAAAAACAATAATTATAAAAAAGCAATTATGCAACAGTACACCCTTAATTACCATTGCAAACAGAATGAAATTAGCTTTTAAATGTGGGTGTCAAGTCAATATTAAATAGCTTCCACAGTTTCCTCAAAACAATCACTTAAAATGACTTTCAAACTAACTGAATAACTAAAATGAGTTTTTCCTTAAACCCCTTTTAATACATTATGTCCCTCTCACTAACATGCTAATACAAAAGCAATAACTAAATGAATAAATAATAATAATAAAACTTGTGCAAACAACACATCCCTAATTACAACGGCATAAAATTAAATTGGCTTTAAAAGGCACTTTCAAGTCTAAATTAAATAGTTTTGACAGTTTCTCCATAATGATCATACTCGTGTTAATTAATCGTTTTTACTACAAGTTCATTTGACGTAGTAAACCAGTTTCTCATTCCTCACAAAGACAGACACCTACTCCCTCAAAGAGAGACAGTATCTGGTCTGGAGGTCGTGCTGTTGAACTCCTGGACGTTTATTCTCAGGTTTAATTAAATCACAGCTTGGTTGGTGGTAACAGAAGTAAATGCAAGCTGTACGCTGGGCTCCGAGCGAAACATTTCCCTCGCATTCAGCCTCTTTGGCCCAATCCCCTCCTGTAATGAGCAATAATAACAGTCTGAGAGAAGAGTCATCAAATCAGTCTGAAAATAAACAGGCTTTTGAAACCCCACTCTAAAACCCACCCACACACAAACACACGGCCCTCTGTTCTCCACACAAAAGCTTAAATACCCTAATACAAAAACAATAACTTAAAAAACAAAAAAAACAAAAACAATTATGCAACAGCACGTCTTTAATTACTACTGCAAAACAGCATAACATTAGCTTTAAGGGGGCATCCAGTCCAAACTAAATTGTTTCAACAGAATTTCTTCAAAGCACACGGTGATTAAAAATTCATTGCATTAGGATCTACGGCTGATTTCACTGGCAGGAGTATGTGACTTTGGAAGCTGCTAAAAATAGCTATCCGACACTCTCCATTTATAATAAATGGATAGAGACGCAAACACGAGTGCTTCCTACACACACACACACACACACACACACACACACACACACACAACTCTTTCCAGGAGCTCTCTTTGGAAAGAGACACCTAATGCCACAAATCAGCTTCAATGTTTTGCCAATATACAGGCCATGAATCACAATTTCAGCAAACCGAATTAATGGAATCTGCTGACTTTTTTAAGGGGCAGCATGACTGATTTCATCACTGACAATAAGCAGAAATGTTTTCTGAGCAGCGTATAAACACATTAGAATGATTTCTGAAGGCTCATGTGACACTGAAGAAAATTCAGCTTTGCCATCGCAAGAATAAATTACATTTTAAAGTGCCCCATTATGGATTTTTGAAAATGACCGATCACCCAGTATGCAACACTGCTCCAACATCCTGCAAAGTTTTGAATCAGACTGCGCATAAAGTCATTGTCTCTCAAAAGAAAGAGTCGACTCTGAATCACTGAAGTGAGTCGTTATTAAAACGAGCACCAAGCCATTTCAATTGGATGTCAAAGTAAAACATTAGCATACTGCATGCCAAGTTCTGAATAAAAATGCAAATTCATTATTTTCCACTTTTGGAGAGTTCAAAGCTCACAAACACTACTTTAAATCAAATCGACTAATCACTGGAGGTTTTTGGAAAAGTGAATCACTGAATCGTTTGCGAGTCATTAAACCGCAATGAAAGTGTTTTTGACCTTGCATGCATTTCATCCTGTTCTTTGGGACTCCCAAAACCAAAATATGAACCTTACATAACCCAAATAGTTTGAAAACAATTATTTTAAATGGTAATATGTCATAAAATGATTGTTCTGGATCAAACGAAGCCTCGGTGAAACACATTGAAATAAATCCTACCAAGTCCAAATTTGGAATGGTAGTAGATATATTTAAAAGAAAGTGTTTCCATTTATGTCGAAAAGCAAACATTTCATTGCATTTCTAAGAGCGCTCTCTTTAACACAGCCAGACTGCCAGTCACAGAGCCTCGCTGACAGCTGCAATAGCTCAAGTAATGACTGTGGCACCGTGTGCATGCCACCAGTGTCAGAGCTACCCACTGGCAGAGACACAGTCCAGCTGTGCAATATAAACCACTGGAGCACAGACCCGCAATAAACACTAAGCAGAAATACAGCGATACACTCCGCTATCTCCAATTCTGAAGCTTTTATGTATTTAAATTCGAAACCGACCAATAATAAACACACTCACCAGACACTCAAAAACATCTACTCAGAGCACTTGGCCAGACATTTCAATTCCTGCACAGCAATCACGCTCAACAAACTCACAGGACATTTAATTGGGCTTGGTCTCACGAAAACGCATATTTCCAATCTCAATCCAGCACCCCAAGATGTAAAACACACACGCTCTAAACATTCTCAGACTTGTACACAAAATCCAAGCTCAAGGCAACATGATAATAAGGCAATTATTTAGTGCTTTATTTTCAGGCTAATTGCGAGCTTTGAAACTCCTCAGAGCTGAATGTGTCATCAGATCAAGGAAATGCAAACTATATGACAAACTCGCAAAGAACATGAAATATGAATAATTATTTGCAAGCATCTGATATTCAAAGTAGTTATTTTTCCGAATGCGATAAAGACCGATGCGTTGCAAAAACAATGAATGGCATTTGTCAGGGTGGGGAAAAAAAAAGTGTCTTATATAGCTGATTGGAATATAGAAATATTTTACTAAATTAAAATTGCAACTTGATTAGGGCATCTATATTCAAGAATTTAATATAGCACCAAAGTGATGAAAGAACAAAAGGACTAATAATTGGACTATAATTTCCACCACCATCATCATCATCATCATCGATATTGTCACTGTTCTGTTGTGTAGATGCTAACATATTTCCAATACTAATCAGAGATTATATTCTTAGATTCTAAAGGAAAAAAAACGAACGCTTTTTGCAATTTCCTTTCAGCAAATGCAAAGCTCAGAAGAAAAAACGAGAACACCAACAGGCCCAATAAAGCTATTAGTGGTCACCTTGTCTGCACAGAGAGACACTGTGATTTCCCCTCTCGAATTTTTGATCTTCTCTCATCCATAATCCTTCTGCTGTGTCGTTCTAGAGCCGCGGAGCTGGCAGTGTTGGAGTGAATTTATTTACAGCGTGGTTAGTCTGCAAATGATTGATGTTGCTGCAGCAAACAGTAAACCAATTAGAGGCATGATGTAATGTCATTTTAAAAGGTTTATAATCGCGTTGCTTCTGAACTCGGGCCCCTGATCAGACGTAATAAAGATTTATAGCAGATCAAAGGAGAGGCTAATGCCATTAACAATAGATTATATTCCAGCAGAAATTACATTAACAACTTTTTTTCCTCCTCTCCGCTAAATATATCCCCTGGATTGCAGATTTGGATGGGGGGCAAAGTTTGGAGGACTGTGCAGCGTACGGAGCATTAATTACTCTGAATGAGCACAGCTGTACTAAGACGACTCACACACACACACACACACACACATTCTGCTCTGACCTGTTATAGTGAGGTTCTGCACAGCTTGTGAAAGTGTAATAAGTCACCATAACAATAAGTGCTTCATATGTTGTGCCCTTGTGAGAAACCAGTGTTTTTTTGGTTTTTATATCCATTTATTGTCACCTTGAGCTCCGCTAGTCCTAAATATAATCTTTTCCTATAACAAAATGACCTTTTTAGGGACAACAACTAACACTAACCGGGCGCAACATGACAAAATGACAAATGATAAACCCCATCTCTTTCATGTTGTGGGACATTCATATAAACCTTGTTAAGAAAGCAGCAATCCCCCCAAACCCTTCCAAGTTACATCAATTTAGTTTTTTACAGTGTGACCCATGGAAAAAAAAAGTCTCAGTCATGAAATAATAGTTTTTTTTCTCTTTTTTTTTACAAGCCTGATCCACTGTGTTATTGAAGTGAACCTATACTATGTATGTTTACATCATTACAAAGCTATTTTAGTATCATTTATTCATGACAGCATTTATAAGTTATTTTTCATTTTTTTATTTACTTAACCTTCATTTATATTTGTCGATTTTAGTTTTTAAGAATTTTACGAATTTCTGATTTTTTTAATTTCCTTTGGTAGCTTGCAAAAGTGACTGAATAATATTTTAATTCGTTTTAGTCATTTTTAAAAATATTTCTAATGTTTGAAAAATACTTTCATATAAAATTTCATTTAATAAAATTTTTGTTGTAATAATTTTAGTACCAACTTATTTCATTTAGTTGCAAAAATATGTCGAATATTATCTTATTTTTCATCTAATATTTATCTTTTATCTCGGATTTATTTAAACTAGCCAAACTATTTTAACAGTTTTAGTTAGAAACAACAATACTTTACCACAACTGATGTAGCAACTAGCAAAAGTGTCTGAAAAGTCTGAAAATAATTATCAGATATGGATGCATACAATTTAAAAAATGGCAAATATAAAAATACAGATATAAGAAAGAGGAATAAGAAAAAAAAAAAAAAAAAAAAAACTCATTCCCTATAGTGTGGCAAAAGCGATTGATTTTTATCGGGAGTTGTTGATAGCAGTCACTGGCAATGTTCTGAATGACATTTTGTTGATTAAATTGCATTTAGTTAGTGTTATTTTCACAATAGACAACAATGCAGACACAGAAAATGAGTAAGATGATAATGGATGCATCAGTTAATGAGATGTGAGTGGGAGGGGCTTACCAGTGGGGGGCTGGGCCCGGAGCAGGTACGAGTTGGGGGAGATTTGGTCCGCTGGGTGGGGCTCCAGCATGGTGTGGGAGGAGCTGCTGTCCAGCAAGGGCACCTGACACTCCCTTATGATAGGCGGGGCTGGATGGAGGGGGGCGGGTGGAGGAGAAGGTGCAGGGGGCAGGAGGCTGGAGGAGGCGGTGGAGGGAGGGAGGGGACGACCTGAGGAATGGACAGATAAAAGGAGGAGACAAACTTGTTATGATCATGTGACATGACAAAGGGCAGATAGACACACAACATTGAAACATTCCACAGCAAGCGGATTGCGCTGAATCAAGTGACATTAATGAACTCGTTTATGTGATAATGCACTCATGTGATCAATTGTATTCCAATGACAAGTCAAAATGAAATGGCTTTTACAACCCCATTTTACTTTTGTAACATTTATGTGTTTCCAAGTGAAACACGAAATTTAATACAAAAAAAATACTGGGCGAGATTAGATTTTATCCATCAGGAATTGACTGGATCATGAAAAGTGTCTGTTTCATACTAGAATGCATTCAGAATGCGAGTTTGAAGTGGGTTATGGAGGACTACGCCCCTCCTGAAACACCTTGGGAACCCATTTCTGAAGAGGCTTTTTACTTGATATGTGGAGGCTGAAGATTAAGTTCACCCTTGAGAACATTATCATGCATCCCAATAGTAATACTTCTACAAATGTATCGTAATTTACTGTTATTGCCATAAACTTTATTATATTAACCGGGAAGCTTTTACAAAGGCCCCACTGCTTACAACGGTAGTCTAAAACAACACATAAGTAGCTATCTGGCTGTTGGTTAATATTATTTATTATTATTAAGTTGTTTCAGAGGCAGTGCAAGATTTGTCATTTTGATGAGTGATTCTAAAACCTTTTTTTTTTTTTTTTTTTTTTTTTAAACAACATGTACTGATAAAACGTGCTCAGAAACATGTATTACGAAAGTAAACAGGGTCAATTTTGTCATTTTGATAAAGCATTATGAATACATTTTTCTCTTTGGAACAACATGCACTGATAAAATGTTTTCAGAAGTATATATTAAGTAAATAGGGTCAATTTTGTCATTTTGATGAGGGATGATGAATACATTTTTCTCTTTGGAACGACATGCACTGATGAAACGTTTTCAGGAGCATATATTAAAAAAGTAAATAGGGTCAATTTTGATTTCACGCTGACCTTAACCGTAACGGTCCTCCGTGATGTTCATGTCGCAGAATGTGCTCATAAAATAATTCCCATAAAATGAGCTCCAAGGTGTTTCTCGTAAAAGCAAGCTATGAGGTCACAAAGTAAATTTACGGCACAAGTTATATGCGCCCATAAACGCGTGCAAAATTTACGCGCTCACACCTGTGCACAGATAACGTGGGCAGCAATGACATCACGCTCGGGGTGCATCGACAATATACAAACAGTAGCACCGCGACGGAAGCAAATAGTCTGAGTGTTCATGTACGTGTGTGCGTTTGAGAGTTATGGAGTGCTTGGACTGCAGAACAGCGGACAGGAAGTGCTGCTCGCAGCATTTTTTTGTCCAGTAAAACTCCACGCTGGGAGCGTCGCATGAGCACATTTACACACAAACACAGTCTACTTCATCACTGTAATACAGATGTTTCGGATGTGATTTCCCAACAGGATCCTGTAATAGAACCATATACATGCGCTATATGACAATAAAGAGCTTGCAGTTATGAAGTGCACATAATTTTTTCGCTGCGAGCAAATGCATGAGGGGAGCTGGGCAAAGTCATTGGTTTTAAATGCATCGGGTTTCTGAGTAATTGCCATGACATCGGAGGTAAAATTGCATTTTTTCCTCAAAGAAGCATGTGCAGTCGGTCCTCATAAAGGCGGAGGAATTAGGAGGCTATTACCTGCCTTAATTACTCCTGCAAAGACAGCACTGAGGGAAAAGACGGCGCTCGCTATAATCTGAGACGACTGAGCGGCGCTCTTTTAAGATTCATATCAGTAAAACTAAAATGACATCGTATTGGCCATCGTTTTAATTGGGATCAAACGAAGACTGTGCACTTTCCGTCTTTTAAGAGTCGTTTTAACTTCAAAAAGCAGGATGGTACACAAACAGATTATTACGCACATACACTGAGCTCCACTTTCATCTTCCTTTCATCGCATCAAGCCCTGACTGCCTGTTAGCAGGAATGGAAGAAAGCGAGAGGGTGAAGAGGTGCTTTTGTAGAAGACCTTGAATGCGGAAAGTGTATGAGCACATCTGACTCAACTTCCCTCTTCAACGCTCGTCCTCTCTCTCCCCATGACTCCTTTGTCAGTACGGTATGCGGTCATTGAGGGATATTGAGTCGAGCTTGCTGGCTGAGTCTTGCGTTATTGATTTGGTTCAGTGCTACCCTGTGCCAGAAACACACCTCCATTCACACACCACTGGAACTCACAAAACACACGGCCACATTAAGCTTATTTGATTTTGGGTCTAGATTTCATTTTGTGTGGTTTGTCTTGGCAAAGGTTTTGTTACGGTTTCATTTTTTATTTGGCGTTTTAAAATATTATTAAATCAAATAATAATACACTGATAATGAAAATGTTATTGTGAATTTCAAATAAACTAAGTAAACTATGCACATCAAGCTCCGTTCAAAAGTATTGTAGAAGTCTTTTATGAGAGCAAAAACAGCAATCGTTTGATCCAAAATAGTAAAAAATTTTCGATTTGGATATTTTTTAAAATATAATTTATTTCTGTGCTGCATCAGTGTTACATGATCCTTCAGAAATCACTCTAATATATATTAACACCATTATTATTATTATTATTAAAGTTGAAAACTGTTGTGCTGCGTTATATGGAAGATTTTATTTTATTTCACTATTTTTCGATAATCAACAGCATTTATTTAAAATGTAATTTTTTGTAACAATAAAAAAACTTAGATTTTTCATCAATTTATTATGCTAAATACAAGTATTAATTTCATTTTTGATCCCATATTTTGATACAGTAAAGCCTAAAAATTAGCAAAAAAATGAAAAATATAAAAAGCTATTTCAGCTTAAAACGTTTTTAAAAATATGCATGTATTAATTCATAATAGTAACTCAACCGTGTATCTTGCTCACATATTATTGTAGCACACTGTGCTGAATACTAAAAAAAAAAACAAAAAACAAAAAAACACGTTATCAAATAATATGTTGTAAGTAGATAAAATAAGCACAAATGTCAGGGTATGTCAAAACACCAGGAATCACCTCAGACTCCAGAGGGTCCAAGTTTTCCTTATCTTTGTCCTCTCTTATGTCTGACCTCATGATCTGTGGAAGAGGGATGCATATAATATATAAGGAAATATAGCGGGCTGATTGGATTGCTTGTTAAGCAGACCCCAGAGACATGGGGCAGAGGCCCGTTAAATAATAAAGAGAAAGACGAGGAAGGATATGTTTACCGTCAGCATTTCATAAAAGCATCTACGGCATACGCATCTGAGAACGAGTGAATGGGAAGAGAGAAACAACGAGAGAGAGAGATATGGGTATCTTCACTAATGCACAGAGGAGATGAATAAACACTGAAAAGCTCAGCGAATATGCAGATGAAAGAGCGAGAGGTTAAGTGTGCTGCTGGCTGATTAGCTTGACTTCTAAAGAGATGGATGAAGAATTCGATCATAAAAATACAGAAAGGCAGAGCAGCACATGGGTATCTGAGGACAGTAGAGCAGCAGGAATTCTGGGAAGCTGGTGAACAGTAAATAATAATAAAGGCAGCGCACTGTAGAAGCACGAATGAGTCACTTTCTATACATAGAATAATATTTGGTAAGTTTTTATGAATATTTGAAACAGTTCATAGGCAAACTGTTTATTGTCATTGAACTCATTTTAAAAAAAGCACATACTATTCATCAAACACAAAACCATGACACCATTTTCAATGGACCATTGCTTCAATAATGAGAGTATTTATGGCACTGGACAAGAGAAGCCCGTGTGTGTAAATGCGTGCATGTGTGTTGGGGGTTATTAAATTTTTAAATCACTTTAATTACAAAAAAAGGAAAAATTGCATTAGGTGGCCAAAAGCAATTATAGGAAACTTAATCTCCTTTGCAATTAGGCTCAGGGGCATTTTTTAACTATTGTAATTTATTTTTGCTACATTTCTATAAAGGTCAGTATAAATTGCTTTGTGTTATTAGAACAAAGGCTCGTTAGAAGGGGGCTTGAGGGGGCACCTGTTCCTCTAGATGATTCTTCTCCTTTGCCGTCCTTCCTAAATTCCTGTTATCTCTCTGGGAGAGGATGTTTTACTGTGGATCTGAGGGCCTGGAATGCTGATTTGACCTTGATCGTCCCTACTTTGGCCCTTGGTAAATTCATTTTGAAATACCATCCGAACTAGAAGAAAACTTTGCATTTCCCGAAGAGTATAAACTTTGTTACTTTTTGATGAAGATTTGAATTTGACACATTAAAATAAAGCTTTGAGTAGACATTTTATTTAATTTGTAAAAAAACAACAACATTTTGATGGTTTTTGAAATAAAGACTTTTATATTATGCATTAAACAGATCTAGAGGATCTATAGTGAAGTCTGTAGTATTAAAGATATTTCCGATTTAATGACTTTTATAGACAACGAAACTATATTACAATAATTTTGAAAGGATCATGTAACACTGAAGACTGAAGTTATGGCTGCTGAAAGTCCACAAATAAATTTTAATACATATATTAAAAATAGAAAACAGTTTTAATGTGCATTTCAGCCAAATGCAGCTTTGGGGTTCAAAAATGTTTTGAACCCAATGGGTTAATGGTATTTTGCATTTTCTGGAACTTTTTGTCTAACGGAAATCTTTGTGAAAAACATATTTTCAATGTTTGCCAAATGAACAATCAATACCCAGATACAAAACAGTATAACCTATTGAACAGACTGCATTTCTATCCCTCACAGGCTTGATTTTATTACCATAAAATGAAATATTCCGTCTACTCTGACTGAGGTCTATGAACATCAATTGTGTGCCTCTCCACATTGGCTGGTCTCCTAGAGCTAAAAAGAGCTGTCAGCCGTACTTTGGGTTCAGTCTCTCATTATCCAGTGTTTCTCGAACGCCGTTGCTTTTGGCTTCACTCCATTTTGACAAAACTCGATTTGAAAAAGTTTGTGGACAGACTACATGAAAGTGCGTTGTGACGCTTGGTTTCACGCAGCTCATAATTCATAAAGTTTAAGCCTGTCCAGTGCCTTGTTTTTTGATTGCTGCTGAGTCTAACTTTTCCATCACTTGTTGGAGCCTCTGGGTAAGTGCGCTCAGAAAATTACATTATGTAATGTAATACCATTATGTGAAAATCATTTCGGTAGATTCACGGATTACGGGATAGAAGCAGACATGCCGCTGACTGAAGCGATCCTGTCGTCAAACTCTCACGAATGCGCTCGCAGACGCACACTAATACCGCGGCCGTGGTGTAGTTGCGGCACTGTATCTCTCCACCCATCTGGCCGTTGAGGAGACGGCGAGCCAAAGAGGCCAAAAAGCTCAGGAAGAGACAGCTGGAGCCCAGTCAGATGGAAAGTGACAAATTACCGCCCTAATGAGAGCCATTCATCATTTCTCCCAAACTCTCTCCCTCCCTCTATTTTCATCAACAACGCACCTACACGTTTAGCTCAACCGTCATCCAACACCTGCATTCAAACACGCTGAAGATGGAGAGGAAACAGAGGCGGATTTGACCTCAGAAAATACAAATGCAACACATAGTTTACCTTACAGGTGTGCAAGAGGAAATGAGGAGAACAGAGAAAAGCAGGATTTCCCATCAGATGTGAAATACCCAACACACCCCACAAAACTTTATTTTTAAAACAATAAAATGGAAACAAAACTGAATTGTACATTATGATAAATTCCTTCTGCATATAAAGCAGCTATTGTGCTCGTGCTATGGATTTATATTTATATTTTATGGCGCATAGTAATAATACGTAATACTTGTAGGAAAACTTGAAATTTTACAGCCGAGTCTTACGCAAAAAAAAACAATACATAAAATTCTGCCATCATTTACTCACCCTCCTGTTGTTTTTAAATTGATAACACAGAATTATTTCTTCCACGGAAGAAAAACATTTTCAGAAAATGACAAGAATGTTTAGTTTTGGCGGACTGTCGCTTTAAATGTGCAGAAGCCATTTATATGAAACATACTGAAATCAGTCGCTTAAGACGGTCTATTTCAGTTTGGATGCTACCATAGAGTACAGTAGTATTCAGGCAGCTCACTAGGTTAGGAACAGAGCTGTCAGGTGACAGGAAGCTGAGGGACAGTGACGTGGATGTCTTGTGATCCAGGGCAGGAGGCCATCTTATGCCCGCTGCCGCTAATATGGCCGCCGCTGGTCAGGCGTCTGACTCTGCCAGAGTATTTTAAGGGCAGACCGTCTAGATGCTCTGTGATTGGCTCTATTTTCTCATTCTAATGTTGTGTCTTGTCGACCAGGCTGACAGGATCCTAATCTTTACAACCACTAAGCTCAGTCGGGCCTGTCAAAACACTAACGCCCATTTCACACCATCAGCCAATGCTAACGGCAGAGCACGAGTTCAATAATCACGCACACACATAAGCGCTGGCACAATCCTGTTCCCATCATCCTGGTTTATTCAGCTGAAAATATCAAAGCACGAAACTTACTGTAAGCTCCCCACAATTAAGAAAGTTAGCTTTTCTCATCTTAAAAGTGACTTTACGGTTACGTTTCTCCCCTCGAAAAACCCTTTGATGTTGAACTTCAAGCCTGTATTCTCCTTTAGCTCAGAGCTCCTTTATAATCCTGCTCATTTTTTGTCTGTCTGAAAAGGAAATGCGAGTCAAATCTTTTAGCGTGAGGGGAAAGAATGCAGCTCACACCAACACGGCTCCTCTTCACTTTAATGGAGGATCAGCCAAAAGACTGAACTGTAATGGATCTGGCGGGTCCAGGTGTGCTGAGGGCCACTGCAGCTTCTCCTTTGTTGCTGTTCTTTGCTACACATCTCACTTTGTGTTCAACATGGTAAAGTCACTCCAAGAAGCCACATAAGCCAGAATAAAGAAACTTTTTAGAAACTTTTAGTTGGTGAAATCTGGTTATTAAGGAGTTAAGTAAACTAAAGAAGGTAAAGGCGGGTCATTTAAATACCATTTTAAGCACTTCAATCAACAATATAAAAAAAAAACAAACATTCAGGACATGCCAAAAACATGAGACTATGTTATTACTGTAAACTAAAATTAAAAATTTATTAAAAAGAAAACAGCTGTGTGCTTTAATGTGTTTAAGTTTAAAGGAATAAGCTTAAACATTTCTGGGTGAACTGTTCCTTTAAATACACTTTTGTTTGTTTCCTCTTTAACATGTCAGCATCCTAAATGCTCTATAATGATAGCAATTCATCATCTATTCAACGCTATGCTTATTTACTGTTCGGGCGTGTACTGCAGCGCTTTATGCAGGACACTGCACTTTGATTCATGATCACGGACTTAAACACGTCCTCCACCGATCACAGTTGTCAGTGTGTCCTGCTCCGCCAGACCATGATAGTATGAACAAGTGCACTGAGGACAAAAATCCAGTGCAGTCACACACACACACACACACACACACACACACATTGTCAATTAGGCTCAGGCCTCTGTCCGCTCTCTGCACGTCATTTCCATATAAATTACATCCATGTTGTCTTTCTGGATTGATGATACTGTTATGGATTCCACACGTTTTACCTTACAGAAGAGGGAAAGAATAAATAACCTCCATCACTCAACAGCCCCACCTCTGAGCCCACAGATACACTGATACATGCACTTGTTCAGCCTCCTAAAAATCTGCTTAATATTTGAACTGGAACAATGATATTTTGCCTTGCAAAACATTGCATCATGAAAAATATTAGCAAAATATATAACAAACAGGACAACCATCTGTGTCCTTGTTCAGCGCAATCAAGGTCATCTAACCCAGACATTCACCCCTCATAGTATTTTTAGCAGCAATTCACTGTACTTCCCAAACTACAAACGTTGAGTTTATTGACTAAGAATTACAAAACAAAAACAAGTAAAAATTACTGCATCTATATATGTATAGCATACTGTATTTATAATATTAATGCATAATGATAATTCACATATTTGTATATAAATCTATGTATATGAGCATTACTCTAAACTACTAATATATATATATATATATATATATATATATATATATATATATATATATATATATATATATATATATATATACATACACATATAGTTTTTTTCCCCTTTCCTCTTGAAATTCTGATCAAAAATATTGCTATATATATATGGCTCACTGCACGGCACAGATATCTTGCCCAATCAGATGTCTAAATAACAGTTTCACGCCCCCTAACACCACCCTGTAATCAACCGACATCATGCATTTGGGTATTTAGAAAGAATGAAAGTCGCTTTGATACATCCCTCTTACACTTCCTGTTACACGCATCAAAACAGGAAAGAAAACTGCACTCGTCAAAAGAGATTTCATGGGTGCTTAATGCAGCCAAGAAGCAGGGTATGTAGAGCGGCATTTTAAATGAGAGAGATATTGCTATAAAGTAAGAAGAACACAGCAATGCTTGTCATTTCACTCCCAGAACAAGTCCTACAATATTCATAAAAAGCTTTTTGGCAACCGCACACATCCGTAAGCAATGCTACACTTGTTTATTTACAAGGCTAGACAAAAAAAAAAAAAGCTCTAAAACACTGCATTAAAAAATAATATCTACTCTGACATCGTGAGGACATGCCGTCAACCTCATTCACCCCGTGAAAAAATAAACTTTTCCGCTGACACACACCCTTGCTTTTCGCTCAAGGAAGAAGTTCATGAGATGCTGAGCTGACAGACAGGCAGAAGCTTCAGGGCCAAACCGAAGAGTGGAGTCGCTGATATGAAGCAGTGACATCATAAACTTGCAAGTAACTGCAGAAGTGATGTCACTGCCTCTTAGCGTCCTCGTCACTGTCAGTTCTTCTGCCTAGGATGAACTTTACACCTGTTGCTGGAGACTGCAGGGCTCTGCTCTAAATAGAAGCCTTAACAGCATCCAGCATTAAAAACTAGACACACGCTTTCTAAAGGAAGAATCTGTGGTTTAAGGCCAGTAAAAGAACAGGATAAGCATCAGATTTGGATGGATCACTTCCACTGAATAGGTGAATGGGTGCCGTCAGAATGAGAGTCCCAACTGCTTTTTGGCTAAACATAAAGCTGTATGGTTATATAAGTTTGTTTACTACAAACACACAGATTTTCGCTTCACAAATAGATGGACTGGAGTCGTGTGGATTACTTACAGGTTACTGTATTTTATCAGCTTTTTGGTTTCTCATTCTGACGGCACCCATTCACCACGCAGAGGTCCATTGGTGAACGAGTGATGTGATGTTAAATTTCTCCAAATCTGTTCTGATTAAGAAACAAACTCTTCTATATATTGGATGCTTTGATGGTCAACATTAAATCAAAATCGAGAAATCAAAGGCAGAGCACAATTTTATATAAAAATAAAAAAACAATTACAATAAGACCAATCTAAAGACTACAATACACTACATGCCTTTTAAAATCTGAACAGACTTGGCCCTTATAAATCTGCAGACGTTGTAAATGGTTACAGTCGAATAACTGGCCATTACAAATGAACTGACTGAGAATCATACATTTCTTACCAAGTTATCACACATCAAACTAAAATCATCCATAAAAACAAACCACGAGCGAGTCAAGCACAGCAGGTTCTCCTTACTTATATCAGCTGTTCGTTGTGAAATATATTAATTGCTAATTATATTCCAGCCGACTCTCTTTGATGTCTGTGACTCTGATAGAAGCAAGTCTATTTTTAGCAATAAAGCTCAGAAAAACTTCTGTCTTCCCATCCTCCCCTCTCCCTACCTCCAAAGCCTCCGTCTCCTCATCTCTCTAACCCTGCCTCCTCCTCCTCCATTGTGCGGTCTTTGGAAACCTCTCACCCATACTGAAGATCAAAGTCTTTGGAAAAAAATAAATAAATAAATGATCCCACTCTCTACTCAAGATAACAGCCTTCTTCCAAATCCACTTTGCCACTAAATCACAACTATCACTGTTGACTTGTTTGTTTGTATTTTTGGAGCGTGCGCTTTCTGAGCAAACTCGTCTTTTCACCTTTTCACACTCCGTCACTCACTCTCGTCACACTTCAGACTTGTGAAGTGTTTGTTCTTCTTCTTCTTCTTCTTCATGCCACCTTCAGAATGATGTGATAAATGTAAGTAATAGTACCACAGCTTTGAAGTATAAGACCGTTTTAAATGTAGATGTTAGATGACTTATTTAAGAGATATTTAAAGGGTGGTTTACAAAACGTTACAAAAGTTATAACAAAAGCTATACGGCAACTGTTTGGCTTCTGATATTCTTCAAAATACAAAGTCCAAAATAAAAAGAATAGGTTTAGATCAATTTTGAGGGTGTATATATATATATATATATAATATTTCATGATAAACCCTCATACAAAACTATGGTAACACCCAACCAATTTACTACAACAGTTTCCACTGCCATCAACAAAGGAACAAATGCAACAAACTGAAGATTCTAAGTCTCGCATTGTTTGAATGCGTTTCCATATTCGTTTATTATGCTGTTGCTGTATTAGTAATTTGGTGGAAAAGCAGTAATTTTTGTTAGGGTCAAGTATACATCTCATTTCTCTTAAGTGTGAACAACAGATGCAAATGAGAAGTATTTATAGACGTGACAAGGCTGTGTGTGAGAGTCACAGTGGGCTGTTTTTCTGCCTCACACACACACACACACACTCGGGGCTGTGGTTTGAAGTGCTACTATGAGGTAAATTCATCCGCCCTTTGCATCAGCTGACCCTGAGGAGAGAGCGTGTCCTGTGCTCGAGTGTTTGGATGAACCCTAAACACCTGATGCAACCGCTCCTGTGTAATACCTGACATTACATCACACGCACTTACTGTACAGCCACAAACCATGACATCAAACAAATGATACGGGGAATTATGAATGAAATCATTATCGACACACCTCGCTCTTTCTCTCTCGCTCTTTACTGAATCATTTAAGATGAAGGAGAGTCTCTGCTTTTTATGAGTTGAAAATGAGATTTTTAATTACTGCATGACCTGGGGTATATTAGCAACATATTAATGTGCGTCATTAACCCAGTGGTAACTAACCCGTCAGCTCATTAACTACATGTGATTGGACCTGAGCGAGCACAGGCGAAGCTCCAGCTCTCATCACAACCACCTGTGATGATAGCGAACGTTCACTAATTAGAGAACTTTGAATATGCGCACGCTGTTATCTTGTGGTCAGAAGAGCAAATACGCAAGGTCTTTATGAAGCGTGAAATGTGTCGTTACTCGAAGAAAAATATGCTGTTTTCGGACAATAATTACGTTTAATCATACAGCATTGCAAATAATAAGTTGCAAAAGTGTGCTTTTTGCATGGCCCTTGAATAATTCATGAAGCAAATTTACCTGTAAACATATACTACTCACCTACTTCAGAAAGCTAGACAGATGTATTTAAGTAACATTTTCATGAAACCAATTCGAAAGAGGTCAAGTGAATAAGGCGTTTACGCAAAGTACTGCATATACAATTTACTTTTAAATAAATATTATTACAAATCTAAATGCTTGGTTTGCATTTGAACATTTTAAAATGTGATTTTTTTACAGTAAATACAAAGAAGCATCATTTACTTCAGCCATTAACGTCACATGATCCTTCAAAAAAAAAATTACTGTCATAAATATCTGGTACTCAAGTAACTTTTCTTCAAGTTGTGCTGCTTAACATTTGAGACTTTTTCATTCTTGGATGAATAAAAGTTCAAATGAACAACCTTATTATTTATTTACAGCATTAGATGTGTAAAATTATAAATGCATTAACTGTCACTTTCGGTCAAGTTAATACATGCTTGCTTAATAAAAAGAAAATCTTACTGACCTCAAACTTTTAAAAGGAAGTATGCATTAACCGTTTAAAGGTGTGCGATATGCATTATTACCGTTTAATACATCATACTTGTCAATGCATTATATTATAATGTAAGGCATTAAAATAAGATTATTAAGATGCATCGTATTTACAGGCTTTATAGAAAGTAAAAAGATATTATATTGCATTCCCTAATAATGCAAAGACTTGTTTATTACACACATGCACAAATCACAGGTTCATGCGAATGCCTGTAAGCTCACACATTCATGCTCTCTCTCACACACACACACACACACACACACACACGCACACATCGTGAACAGATGGCTGTGTACATTAGTAGATAGGGTGCTTAATAAATGCACCTGCACACCTGATCTCTCCACAATATATCGAGTCATTCTGAACAGCTTTCATGTCAGAATAAATGCACTAGAGACCGTATTTGACCTTGCGAAAGCCAAACAGGGTAGAACTCAATAAGTCTCCCACAATTCTTCCTCACAAACACACTCTCCAACCGACCTCACAATCAATACATTCACAGAGTGTTTCACCAAAATCAATGCTGTGACCATACAGAAATGATCCTATAGTCTGAGACCATGCCTAAAGTAAAGAGAGTCTTACCTTCTCCTGTCTCCATACTGCAGCAGTCAGCTTTATTTCACCCGTCCATGACAGGAGGACACCACGTCTGTCAGAATGCCTGTCTCATTGATTCATTTACACTAGGAGACACACTTACAGTCTCACTGTGCTTCTGTCAGTGTGTCACTTCCACAGAGACTTCAGCTAAGGCGAGAAGCTAAAGGAACTCCCTCTCTCTCTCTCTTTCTCTCTCTCTCTCTCTCCTCCCTCCTCCTCTCTTGGGTCCAGTCCTGCATGTTGTGCCATTAGTAAAGGGTCTCCGTAGGGCCGGGGCGGACGCTTTTTATCTGCGTTTGGAAAAGGCCAGTCGCATCGCGTTTGTGAGGACTTCTCACATGCATCCAGGGTTTTCAAAATGCCCTTTTTTTTTGCAAGCTCAACATCTTATTTTCACATTAGGCTTCTTCTTCCAGCGCGCCTCTGTCCATCTCTCTGAGGGTGAAGTTGTGAAGACAAGCATCACATTCACACCCGGCCTTGACCTGATGTGCAGGCAGCGGCTCTGCACTTAAGAGAGCCGTTCTGTCAGCGCTTACGAGGTATAGACACTATACATTAAACAGAGTGCTTTAAATGAGCGCAAGGGCCTGAGTGAAGACGAGACGGACAATAATGTCTTGGAGATTCACCACAAAAGCTCTTCAGGTTCATTCCGCGAGTTGCAGTCTCAGGCGGCACACCCTCTGACCGCCACAGTACGGGACTGACCGCCTGATGCATACTAAACACAGATTTCAATGAACTTTCTTGATTCCATAAGTTGTAATTTAATTGGAATGCTTGATCTGCCTGGAAACTAATTTACAAGGTACAGGGTTGGAAAAAATTTATGCTTTTAAACTACTGATGGATTTGCAAAGTTTGACCAAATTAGTCATAACCAATATACATTAAACTATCTGAATTTTTGGTATTAAAAAGAACAGGAATTTTGCTTTAATTTAAATTTGGTGAAAAATAAAATAAATAATAATAATAATAATAAATACATAAATGCAAAGAAGATAATACTTTAATGCTGTATAATAATAATATTATTATTAATATTATTATTAATGTTTTTATAAGTATAATTTTTGTAGCTTTTAGCTTAAATATTAAAAATATAATTAGTATTTTTACAAATGATTTTAGATCAAACATTTTGCTATTATCATTATTATTGATACTACTACTACTACTACTATAATAATAATAATATGTGATTATTACTAGTAGTATTAGTAATAGTAATTTTTTTTCAAGCTATTGTGATTTGATTATGATTATTTATTATAATCCAATTTGATTACATTAGAACATATACATACATATATACATATAGCATAATCATTTGCATTACAATTATAAATATTAAAATTCACCATGCTCTACATTCAGCCTAAAACTAAACTGAATTTTGGAAAATGAATAAATGTAGGCTAGTATCACCCATATCAACTGTCATAAAACGATTTTCAGCCTGTTTAACCTCTTTGCTCTTACCCTCATTTTCAGCATGGAGACACACGTGAAAAGAGAAAGAGAGAAAAAAAAAATTTCACACCATGTGATTTGTCAAACACTACTATTACACCAATTATATATATTTTCCACATTGGTCTGTTATTATGATATCACACGTTTCAGATAAACACACAACTAAACAGCACATAAAACCAAAACAAACTGTAGTTTGTTCACCGATGTCAGTCAGATGCTCTCTTTCTATCTAAGTGGCGTTTCTTGGCCAGAATAAGCTGCAGTGTGTACCGGACCTCATGCTGTTCAGTCATGCTCTACACCGCACTCAGCCTCACATTGACTCCAAGCGAGTCGCGCTAACAGAGAAGGAAGTTGTTTTTCAAATCAACCCACATGATGATATTCAGCAAGGGAGGTCTGAGGAGAAAGAGCGCTTTCTCAGCCGATCGGTGCACAACGCTACCGGAATGACAGGATCTTGACATCTTTCCAGGGCTTGCCAAACATCTCCCCGTGTGCCCGTGTCTCTGCATCCTTCATTGTGCGTAAGTGTGTGTTTGGGCATGCATGTATGTGAACCGAGGAGGAGGGGCACTTAATTGCCATTCCCTTGTGCGAGGCTGGTGGTATAAAACCAGTGGGATGCCTCTACCTTCATTAGGTTGTGCTGATGATCCAGCTGCACGCGTTTGCAGAACAGGCGTTTCGCCCATCTCTTTCCTTCTTTTCGCTCTTTCCCCTTTTGTCCTCGTTCTCCTGTGTTTAATTTTTCCATATGCGCCTCAAAGCGTGCGTATAGCTCTATATAAGAGAACAAGAACTCTGCCAGCGGTGCAGTCAGCCAAAGTTGCTTCCAGCTAAATCAACAAAGGACTTATACTGTACACTTCACCGCCTCCTCTTCCCACCTCAGCCCCTTTGCTCGCATCTTCCGCTCCCGTGCCAAAATTCCAGCACCCAGCTGGAGAAACATAGAAAAATGTGTCCAATTATGATACAGCATGCCCAAACTCTGCTAATTAGCGCTAATTCAGTGACAAATGGATTCTTCTTTGAATAGTCCTCCTCAGGCTCAGCTGTATTCACCATAGTAATATGCAGATTGCCTTAAAGCGACATAATGAAACTGTGAGCTGCATCTCAATCGCCAAAGTCAGTTCAGACCAAGCCAGTTTGCAAAAACTGGCACCCCGCTTCAGAGTATCGCCACTGAAAAAACGAGAAAGATAAGACTAGGGAGAAATCTGAGAATAACAAAAGACAGGAAGACAAGTGGACAAAGAGGAAAAGAGAGCGAGATGTAAGCCATCTGAGGAGTTTTGGGACATTTAACATAGCTATGAATAGATTAATCTCTAGCTTCCCATCTGCAAAGATAACGACTAGGTTTCTCTAGTTGGCATCAGTTTAATTGGGAGTGACAGATAAGCGGTCAGGACATCACTGGGATGCGGTTCCAGCTCAGCTCTGTTAATAGACTTTCATCTGCCTGGACCAGTTCACGGAACTGAGCGTAGCTACAGGCCCCTCGTGTACTCAGCAACGCATCTGCTCAGTGGAGAAATGAGCGGGCACCAAAAAAAAAAAAAAGTTCAGGGTTGATAGACAATCACACTGCGTGAGTCAGTGGGAGAGTGGATTGGATGGCGGGATGCGCTTGCCACGCTAATTACTGTCTGACACAGCGGCAAATACAAATGAAGTTGAAATTGAGCTCACTTGTTTTGCAGGCGACTTAATCGAAACCCTTCAGACATGACTGTGATGACCAAAACTACACACACTCAAAGTTAATATAGAAGTTTTAAATGGCTTTGAGAAAAAACACAAACAGGATTTTGAAGTCTGTGCAGACATTGTGCATTAAAAAAGCGTCGGTCTTTGGGAGGCTTTAAAAATCGTGGCTTGCCATGTTAGTTAACAAGAGTCAAATAATTTGAATTAATCATATTTTCTACGCGCATAAGAGGGCCATTTAGGATGAGCTGATTCACTAGTGACATTTTCTAGTACAGCAAATGAGACAGCGCTATTTAGGATAAACCAATTCATTAGAATGAATTACTTTCCAGTACAACATAGGAGACATACTATAGCCATTTAGGATAAACCCGATTCACTATTATGAACCAATTCATAACAAAGAGTATGCGTTCTAATACAACATGCGCTACAAGACATGAGCATTTAGGATGAAAAGATTCAATAAGATGAACCAATTCATTAGAATGAATCATGCTTTAATGCTACACATGAGAGAGAATCATTTGGAAGAACTGATTTACTAGGATGAGCCAAATCATGAGTCACACTTTCTAATACAACATACGGTACAAGACATGGCCATTTAGGATCAACGGATTCATTAAGATGAACCAATTAATCAGAATGAATCATACTTTTTCATGCTACATATGAGAGAGGGCCATTTAGAATGACCCAAATCACTACAATGAATCACTTTCCAATACAATACATGAGACAGTGCCATTTTGGATGAACCAATTCACTAGAATTAACCATATTTTCTAATGATACGTACCAATGAATCACTTTCTAATACGAGAAAGGGCCATTTAGCACAATCTGATTCACTAGAACAAATCAAGACTTGGTCCATTGCTACATGAGGACCATTTAAGCAAGAGTAGTCTCTCAGTGCTTGGTCATGCTACACTACTACCTGCCAGAAAAAGTACCGAGCAGATATTTGAACAGAGTAACAGCTCAAAACTTGTGTTAGGAAAGGTGCAGTGCACCTGTGGAAATTATATAACCTTCTTCTCATTTTCCATGCGACTCCATTCCTGCTCCTTTTATCTCTCCTTCAGTCGGTCTCCATTTTCCCTTTCCTCCGTCATGCTGATGTAGATCCTGTTCACATTTCTCCATCATCTCTTTCTCTCTTCCATCAACATTAGTCGTCGTAATACTCTAATACTGCTCCTAATGACAGTCAATACTTATAGCATTATGAGGGGGAATGGACATGCGGAAGGGAGAGGTGGATGTGTTCCCATGTGTATATCTCTCTCTCTCTCTCTCTCTGTAGAGAATGCAATCATGATCGGTTAGCACCCAGCTCTGCACACTGCAGAAGGGAGCCAAGCAGAAAATTGTTTGGACATTGTGATGAGAAAAATACTCTTTTTTTTGCATTTACATTTTTAATGCAAGAAAAACATTGTCTAAAGTTTTGCATTTGATTATACAATGTTCATAAAACAAGCATCTGGCTCTCTCATTACGCTGGCCGTATGGCCCCCATCCTACCGCCTCGTCTTTAATCAGGACGTTTGGAAGCAGAGCAGTCACGGCGACTCCATGAGACATCTCAACCTCGTCTGCGGGGCCCCTAACGTATGGCTGCAAGCCGGGCTCCAGCGTACACAAACAACCCAAGGCCTCTTTTGCAGTTCGGTCACTTTGCTGGGACTTTGGTGTGGGAGAATGAGCTGCGTGGGAGACAATCAGAGCAGAACAGAGGCGTGTTATCTACACGCACAGACAGACACACATGAACGGCCACCTTATATGTCAGCGATATCGTCAGGCGCTCTTGTCTCTGGCTGACTGCGGGAAGCGGTTCTGCGTCGAGCTTCGGTCTCGGGCAGGCGCTGAGAGGAACCATGCCGACATTGGCGTTAATTAACCTGCGCGGGGCCTCGCGACAAATTAAAACACTAATTAATAAAGTAAACAATGCAGCGACACATAGGAGATTTTGCTGAGTCCACTAGTGGATCTTTATACTCACTTAAGTAACGTAAACTACACTGTGTTAAAGTGGAGATGAAATGGAAACAGCGACAGATCTTTTCTTTTATATTGCAACATTGATCCGAGTTAAGCGGATTATCGAAAAAAAAAAAAAAAAAAGGTTGGGAATTTGGTTCTGGTCATTTGCTGTTAGATGGATGAAGGCAGACCTCAATGAGAGCTTTTGAGTACGAAAGAGGTGAAGTTTAAGTGGGCGTAAACAATTGAAGAAGTCTAGGATACAGAAGTCAACAGAAAATTTATAGACATTTGGACCAAAACAAAACAAGGAGGTAAAAACAATAGATACTTTATAGACAATGGGATCTATAACAGCATTAACAAAGCAGATGAGGTGAAATTGTATTTCATGCTGACTAAGTGTTGTCTCTTTTCCGATCTTAGCTGGATCTAGCTAGTCTCAAGTGGGAGTCAAGCTGGTTTTGCCAATCAGTCAGCTAGTTATTTTCTATTTTTGGTGCTTTTGGTGCTTGTCTGCGGAAGATGCAGGTTTGAATCTGGCTCACGACACTTTTTCCAAACCATTTTATTTGCAATCCTATCTTCCTTCCTTAAAATTGCCTATCCTAAACTCCCAAAAATAACATAAGACACACCATCACTCTGTGTTTTTTGCTTTCTAGTTTCTTGTCTGAAACATGTCTGAATAAAATGCATAAGGTTGTGGTGCTCAAATGGAAGATTCTGGTTTGAAGCTGGCATCATGGACTAATCAGTGCCTTTTCCCTGCCTCATAATATTCTGTCCAAAAAAAAAAACACCTTAAAAGAGTGTAAAGCACACTTTTTCTTTTCATTTTTGTTTGCTGGAGCACAGAATATATAACCTCCACTTCACCTCTTCTGGTTCTCTCAGCCTTCATTTCCCTTTCTGTTTCATCCCATCTGTCCTCTCCTCCATCTGCTTTCCCTTCTCGTTTCCTCTCCGTCTGCTTTTGTCCTCTGTACCGTTTCCCTATCCTTGCAGAGTGCAGGCGCCATCATCAAGGAACCTGATCAGCACTATATCAGCTCCCCTCACATCAGAGGCACACACTGTAGAAAAGCACACACACCGACTCAATGCCTTATGGCAGCACCCTCCTGCCTTTCCTCACACTTACAAAAGAACACGCACTGTAGGAAAGGTCACATAATTAGCGCACAAAGGTAACGTCGAAAAACATTTAAAACACGCACACTCTCACGGTTGTAACGTATCTATGGATTCACGAGTTTATGTGATTCGAAGACACGGATCCTCATGTTTTGTCTCCCTCAGCATGGAGACTGATTTTTGAGCGCAGTACAGCTGAGCTAATCTCTCTCAGTTTCCCTTTCTTCAGCGTTTTCTCCCTCTCTCCTCACTTGGCTCTTCTTGCTGAGCTTCTTGTTTTTCTCCTTTGCGCGGTTGAGGATATTTTGTGTATACCCACTGACTCACTGCCTTTCTGCTGAGATCTAAGGCAGCGTTTCTGTGCCGCGGTCTCCCGCCGTGAACCGCAGCCCCTCTCATTGTGAACAATTTCCCAACCGTGACTCGCCCAGACTCACATCCATCCATGCCCTGACTCCACAGCTCCACGGCAATATCTCGCCAGCTGTTTTGATGGCGCGCGCCGCCTCTAAAAAAAGAGCTCCATTTACATAAACAGTGGATGAATGGGAGTCATTAGCCATGCTAAGCTAATGGAGAGAACTCATCCTGTCCTCTGCTGCGTTTAATAGCCGGGCGTCTCTTACAGAGAGAGGGCCAGAGTCTCTCTCAGGACCCATACGGCTTAATGAACTATAACCCCCTGCGCCTCAGAAAACACAAAGCTCTTTGGATTAGTGTGCATCTCAGCAGCAATGGAAATTTGCTGGTTTTGTGTTTCAACCCAAGGTTTTCATATGCCTCCCAGGAAGCGCACGTCGTCGCCCGGCACTGCGATGAAAGGTACATCATCTGGAAAGGATTGTGTTCTACTTTATAAAACAAATTGTTTCAGTCCTGGATGTTGATCGGTCAATATAGCAATCCAGCCGTGCTAAAACACACAATGTAATGGCTGTTACAAAGCTAAGCGGCTGGTTAATGCGTGTATGACTACGCTGGCACCCCATAAAAGCGCACAGGCGGCTGATCCTAGATTAAGGACTATATCTTCAAGAATGTAAAATTGCTTAATACAGTAATGATACAAAAACCATGGACATGAACAAGTAGATAATGTACATAAAGTGCCCTTTTCAAGTGGAAGTCGGTGGAGAAGACAAAACTGCAAACTGCTTATTGTGAAAAATACATATTTTAAAATAATGTATGAGTTTAATCTTCTATGCTTGCATCTAAATTGTATCTCAGTTACTTTATAATCTAATTTAGAAAATAAACATACTTAAACTATTTGAATCAAATAAATACATTATTTGAATAGAAATATATTATTATATATTCTTGGCTGTGTAATGGTATTATTATTTACATCTTATTATGCTGTTTAATAATATTAGTCTTTATTAGCATTTTTATTTTGAATATGTATTTAATATATAATATGTATTCATCAGTAATCAATGCCTTATATCTGTTTTAGTAATTTTAGAACTTATTTTATTTTAGGTTTTGTTAAAAAAGCTTTTATAGTTAGGATTTTCATCTAATATTCTTTATTTCAGATTAAAATAAAATTAAATAAATTAAATATTGTAAAATAAAATTAAATAAAATAAATATTACTAAATAAAATACTGTGCCAATCAAATTGGACAAATAGTTGACTATAAAAAACTAGTTGGACTCTATCACTATATCTGGCCTGTGGTTCTGTGCTGGGTAACGGAGGCCAGAGAAGAGATGCTGCTCTAAATGTTCTCATCCTCATTGTATCTGTGTTGTGAGTCTATAAAGCTGTCGCTCTTCATTAAGCGTTTGTTTGGCTGTAGAAGACCTTCTCTCTCCTAATCTCTATCATTCCCTGACTCTCTCTCTCTCTCTCAGGCTGCAACAGGAATAAGGGATTCCTTAGTCACACACAGCTTCTCTGTTCCTCTCTCTCTTTGTCCTACAACAGAGAAATGTAAAACAAAAAAAGAGATTGAAGTCTACAATGAAGTATTTCACAATAAATGCCCTCATCTTTGGTGCTATATACGGATAAAAACAAACCACATAACGATCACGGTATTACCTTCAGCTGACGAGGTGTGTCAGCATCACCTAAACGAATTTTAAGAGTCTTCTCATTCCATGAACTATTTTCTATCAGCGCAAAGAGATTTATGGCTTCAAGTTATTGTTAACGGAGAGGAAAGATATTCATAGAAAGAAAGGCCTGAAGAAAGAGTGGACAGACAGGCAGAGAGAGATTTTGCTCTTTGTCAGACACACTTAAAGGGATTTGGAATCTGGAATGATGAGGCATTCCCCATCTCAACCAATGACTGCTCTAAGACACTTAACACACAAATCGCTCAAGCAAATCTCTGATCCATGGCGTGCATTGCATTCAAGCTGTGCGTGTATTCAAAATATTTAATATACTGGCTGCATGATGGCCAGAATGAAGCTGATATGAATTCAAATGAAAATTCATAAAGCAGCTTTATGCTCCTTAGAGAGGCTCTTAGTGAAGAACAAACCGCTGAGTGCAGTTATTGTATTATGACTGATCATGTATGAAAGCACAACTCGTACAATAGCACTATTCTTCAGAAATGACTAAGTAATCGCACACATACATGCACAAAAGAAAAAATGTGCACACAAATGTTTCTTGTTTTTACACCGTAATAGCAATAATACATTTTTAATGCAATATATAATATGCATTCTCATTTATTCATACAGGAGACACTTATCTAAAATGCCTTACAAACAGAAACTACATCACTTGTAGCAATAGATCTGTAGTGAATGGGTGCCATCAGAATGAAAGTCAATCAGCTGATCACAATAAACCTTTGCCAGTTAGGCGTAATACTGAATTTAACACGGATGAAAAAAACAAAGCTGCATTTTTTTTTTTTTTTTTTTTTACAGCTTATAGATTTTACTAGTACTTTTATCCTCACAGCTTTGTTTTATTCCTGTAAAAAAATAAATATAGCACTAACCTGATCAAGATGTAAAGTTTATTCTCAAATCGAAAATCCATATTTGTTTATGACTGTTTAAGCGGTGATTAATCAGTACATTTTTATGAGTTCAGATGACAACTTCACAAATTCAACAACTTTTACTGAAGAAACCAATGCCATGAATAGAGGACTCTCTGTTTCAGCTAGAAACAACAGTTTTATAAAATTAATGATGAATTTATCACAAACATTTCTTTAACACAAAACTTTTTCATTACCAGACTTTCATTGTGGACTGGATTATTGTGGCGTTTTCATGTTTTCAGAAAGCTGAACACTCATTCTGGCGGCACCCATTCACTGCAGAGGATCAACTGGTGCGCAAGTGACGTAATGCTACATTTCTCCAAGTCCGTTCCCATGTAGAAACAAACTCATCGACTCGTATTGTATGGCCTAAAGGGTGAGATAATTCTCAGTGGATCCATATATCTGAAGAAGGGAGACAGCTGGCGCGGGTGGAAAAAAAAACGATTGCCATAAGCAGCAACAGTCAGTTACTTTTTATGATACCATACTCATACAGTTGAGTAATATTACACAAGGCTACATGCTACAAAACAAACACAAATGCATGCAAAGAAACAAAGGCATGCATGCATGCATACAGAACAGGCAATGACTCCAGCAAATGACGCACTCTCCCAAGCGTATGTCGATGTATGTATGTGTATGCAATCCAGCGGGTGATTCTTAGTGACATACAGTAAGAGGGTGGATTACTGCCTCTCTCACTCTTTCTATCTCTCTCTTGGACGAGGATGGCTGGGGAATAATCCCATTAGGGCGATACTATGGGCTGCTGAGCATCCTTTTTCTCCTGCAATTACAAACCGCCAGAGACACCTGAGAGCCCATTGCTTTCACAGCTTGTCCCATCCATCATCTGTTTAGTTCTTCAGCGAGGCCCACCGCTTCCAGCTTTGTTTGGGTTATTAGCACGGCCCTTCTCACTGCGCCATAAGCGAGAATGAGTCTACCTTTATACAATCTATTTGCCATACATGAGTGATTATATGCCGAGAAAATGAGAGAGACGGATCGGGATTTTAAAGCACTCTGAGCTGTTAACACACAAATTGAACTTCAAGTTGAAGTGCATAATTTTTAAATACTTTTTCCATCCATTTTGATACGCAGACGCCAGTAAGAGTAAGCTGTTCCTAAGATGATTTCCCTGAAACGTGTAAACACTCTGACATGACTGGCACTATCAATAAAATTTCCATTCCGTTTCAGCATGGCTGTCTCAACCAGTGGCTTCAATTAGGTTTGTTTCTGGTTAACTAATGACAAATGGAAAGAATATTTGATCAAGTAGTTTAACTAGTAGTTAGTAATTATTTCTGAAATTAGTTAGTAGTTATTGTTGTGAATATGTGATTATATATATATATATATATATATATATATATACACACACACACACACACACACATATACACATATGTGTGTGGGTGTGTGTGTGTGTGTGTGTATATATATATATATATATATATCTTAAAAATCAAACAAAGAACAGGAGGAAAACATACATGAAATGAGTGTTTAATGAAAAAAAAATATATAGAGAAAAATATCACAAGATTAATGTAAATATTTCATTATTACCCCTAAATATTTCATTTTACAGTTTCATTACTTTTTACTTAACACCCTTATTCATATTTGAATATACAGCACATCAACTACTGATCTGTTAAGCATTTTTGTTAATTATTTATTAATTAAAGCACTTTTAAAATGTTTCCAACCATAATACACCTCTGCATAATTGCGAGATGCTAAAATTAAACTAAAAGTAAAACTCTCTGCAATTACTGGGTCCTACTTTCCCTCAAGAGCACCAGCCGGTGCAGCCGTGCACAATATAAGTCCAGATCAAATTGGCATGACATAATTAGACAGAAATGTTTTCGTTAACGAACACTCTTAAGCACCCGAGCACCCATACAAACACATCGGGCGGCGAAAGCGTGTGTGTGAGAGAGCTGGGTGACAGTGAGAGGTGCAAGACTGCAGTGCTGATGAGATGAGGCGTGATATGCCCTCACCAGCGGTGGCACTTTAATTAAAACCCCAGCCACAGCTACACCACATCGTTACAGAGAAGAGATAGAGACAACAATAATGCTCGGAAGAAATGGGGAGAGGCACCGTATTCCCTCTCTCTAATCAGACAGAGCGAGGGCGAGGTCATTGTGTTCACAGTCCACATGAGTTTGAGCACGCCTTTCACTTCCTGTTCTCACAGAGACAGACCAGGTAATGAGCGACTGGCGGCTTGGCTTGTTAGGATGAGGAATGCGATGGCTGATGGTTATGCATCATTATTAAAAGAAAGGTCGGAGCTGTGGCCTAGTGGTTTGGCCAACGTGTTCCAGCTGTGGTGCTCACCTGGGAAATGGAGGTTCGAGTCTGGCTTATATCGTTTAAGGGGTCAAACTGACAGAAAGTTTGACTGCAACTGTGTCATTACATCCTGTTTGGCGATACCATTGATAACGTCCTTGCTTGGAAACCAGCACACTTGTCCCGCTTGGGAACCGGGGGACTCAGCGGACCGCCGCACCCCATGTGTCTGTCATGTATTTTGGGAGAAATTCAGAATTCAATCACGGCGACAATGTCCGTCAATTTCTCCCAGTCCCTTGCTAAATCCCACCACATCCTAAAAACCCACATTCTGGTGGAAAAAAAAGGCAGTTGACAGGAGTAGAGGGAGCGCTGAGGAGAACGAGAATAACTTGCACTCAGTTAAAGTCTGGCGGAGTAAAAACTCCCTTCAGATTACAGAAATAAGGAAAGCTCCCTATTTGTTTATGAACCTCGATAAAATGACACATAGTTAATGCCGTTTCGTCTTGAAAGCTCCCGAGTGACTCCATTTCAGTTTGAAATATTACAACTGTTTATATTTACTGCGTGATATGTGTAGACAATATTTAAATATTTTAATGTCTCTGTAGATTTTGCATGCATATTCAGCTGCACAAAATGACTGGGATGAAAAAAGTGCAAGACAAGACAGCTTAAATGGTACGACTGTACAATACAGTTAAATCACGTTAACCCAGTGTTTTACATGCACTAATAATTAACAATACTTTTAAAGCATTCACGAATCTTGGAAAATGTTGCATTCAATGTAAATGATGATGAAAAATGGCATACATTAATGCATAATGACCAATTGATTTATTTAATTTAATAGTTTTAAATAATTCAAACTGCAAAACATGGTACTAATAGATAGACAGATAGATAGATAGCATTAATCAGTATTGCTAAATGTGGCAATACTAAAAAAAACAATGTTAACAAAATGAAAAAAAAGATATTTGTAGAAGTTAACACTGATCTAGAATAATAAAGCGCTTTATGATTCCTAAATGCATCGCCTAATTTAACATTAGTCTATTGTAAAGTGTTACCGTAACTGCTTTAAATATTAACTAATTCAATAACTAATGCGATTTATTGTACCTGATCATAAATAGTCCTGTAGCCTATAACCCAGAGTATGTGGTTTGATCTTCCGGCACCTGTTAGATCATCTTCCTGTCTTCCTGAACCTTTGCATCAATTATTCAGTCTGACAGCACACACAACGACACCTAACCCATTTTTCCTATTATCCTTTGAATTCACATTCAATTTTATTTACGGTTTAGGAAAACATACTAGAGAGCAAACACACTTCCATCTCCTAGATGACAGAAACTGGGGAAAACACGGTAAACCCAGAACAGACTAAAGCATGTCTGGCCTTTTCCTCCTCCTTCAAACACAGCATGATAGGTTCTTTGAGATTGCTTGTCAGTCTTAAAGGACACACACACACACACACACACACACACACTTTAAAATCAGCTCAACACCTAAACCCGCAGGCGCACAAACAGCTAGGGAGAATGAAGAAAACAAGAGAATGAAGAGATGATATGATAATGACATGAACTTGGCAAAGAATGAAAGAAGAAAAGAAAGAGGGATCAATGTTTTAGCCCGGTGGGGTGTTGGCGAGAGCCGGATCATGAATGATAGAGTGATGGGCGGTGGAGAGAGAGGAAAGGCCAGAGTTCATCTAAATTGTGGGGAGATTGGAGCAAGCAAAGAAAAAGTGAGCGCAGGAGCCAAGCGCGGCCAATGAGTGACGGGGTCTAATAAGACGTGTGACCTATCGATCGCCCCGCAGAGAGAGAAAACAGCAAAGCCTGATGGGCTTCCTGCCGCCACAGACACAAGAGCGGGATCACAATAACTTACAAAGCGCACACAGACACCGCACACCAAACTGTCACAAACACATCCATTTCCTGACAGTGCTCCGCTAACAAAGACAACCGAACAGAGCGGCCAATTTCAGCTAATGCAGAGAGCCAGAAAAAGAAGTCTTTTGTTAGAGGTGCTTTACTTTGACAAGAAAAAGCCTTGAGCCAACTGACAGATCTCACACGAAGAGAAGATAGTCTGGGATTGCAATGTGAAGATGGAAAGGCTTCATCTAAGCTTTATCTGTAAGCTAAGCTGTATATCTCATGTCTGCCCTTGCGCTGCTGTAAAGGCATTCGACATGAGGAACAGCAACATTACGCTGATGAAATAACAGTCTAGACCCGCTTGCTTAAACTACTGACCAAAAGATGTCCTTTTAATAAGTTACTCTTATGATGGTTTTAACTGGTTGTATAACATGGTACCTCCGGAAAATGAACAGGCTTGCAAGACTGCTTATCTAAAACCAGTTAAGACCATGCAAAATAACAAATATGTACACACTGTAAGAAATGTATGTCATTTAACTATAAAATACTGTTAAAACACTATGGGAAGTAACTTCTAACAGTAAGTACCCTTACACTATACTTAATTGTGCAGTTTTTAGAAGAAACGAAAAAGAAGAAATCGAAGTATAATATTAAGTCAAAAATTGTAAACTGATATTCACAGAACTCCCTGTGTGACGTTTGAAAGTTTCAACAATCATGTTTTTGTTCATCATGTTGTTTAAAGAATGTTTTTGCATTATTTTAGAGTCATGTTACCATGGTGATGTTTTTTGTTTGCACAAATGACTGCGTGCAACCTTTGTATATTAATATATATTTCAGCTTGTGGAAAAAATATTTAGATTATATATAAATGTTTAAATGGATTTTGTATGTGTTCATTAAAATTGTTTATATATAAAATTAAGACCGTACAAATACTGACACTTTTTTAAATGTATTTGATTTTATTCATTCAGTAATATAGAATTTAAATACATTTTAAATGTTAGAAAATATAAATGCTAAATGTATAATATAAAATGTAATTCATAAATGCATAAATAAATCTTACATAGAGAATGTCACTAAAAGTCTCAGCTTTTCAGCCGTAATCTAAATTAGCCAAGATGCAAATATATAATAACATAGAAACATGGCACCTCCCACAGAGATACGCACATTCACATTCATACATAAACATTTACTTCTGTTCCAAACAAACAACGTGAGTCTAATTTCACATAATAACGACAGTTTAACTCACATTAGTGTGAGACACTATTAATACAAATTAGCACTGCCGTTGTATTTCTTGACACGTCATCCAATCCTCGAACAACAGACACAAAAGTAAGAAGATCCCACATCTGACTCTCTGTGTAACACATATCTGGGCAAAAATCAGAGCACATATTAAGAGACTACAGTATTTCCCTGTGGGCCAGACAGGTTAATGGATTTTTTAAGGAAGATGATTCCTAGAGCACATATGGTGCGCGCACACACCTAACACACCTCCAAAATGCAGATTTTCCACTTGCAGCTCATTAAGCGCTTCTCATTTAGAGTAAAGAGCATTTTCATAGCAAACACTCTGTCGCTCACAGCTACACCGTCTGCGAGGAGCAAACACTCTAAGATGATTGCAAGACACCGCAACGCCAGCACCCTACGAGAGCTGTCGAACAGACCTGGCTCCACCGCGAGGTCCTGGGCTCGGGCAGGACTGACCCGTGGCCCCTGCTACGGCGGGAGCCACTCAACAGCCCTTTAGAGCCAACGTGCACCTGCGGCTACTTACTGTTTAATCTCTGTAAAATACCCAGGAGCTTTACAACACTGCTGAGCGAGGGAGAAACTGTGTGTGTATGTGTGTGTGTGAGAGAGATTCCCGTAGACAGTCAGTCTATGTTGGCGGCTCTCTGATTGATTAAGGCTGGGATGTCTAAACCTAGTTTCATGTCTAAAGAGATTGATGTTGGCTGCCCTTGATGGGCTATGATCGAGCACACCTCTAACAGATGTGGGGCAATTAGCCCATAAGAACCCGGCGGAAGAGGAGGAGGGATGGGAAAATCGATGACTGAATGACAGCCGGACTGCGGCGTGAACAAAATATTTGTTCTTTTAGTGTTTAACGCGGGCGTAACACGCTTGCAAATGCGCACCGTTGGGAAAGTGTACTGTAATGTAATGCTGAATGATAGATAACATGCAGTCTTTGAGAAAGGGACGGCACTTGTCCCAATGCCAGCGATAACTGCTTCGTTTATGGCTCCATGGCTGCCTAATGAATTATTGAGAGAGTGCTTGGTATTCAGCAAAAGGGAGCTGGCAAGGAATCAGTGTCAACTCTCTCTCTCTCGCTCTATTTGTCTTTCGCTCTCTTGCTTTATAGCACACAGCTCACTAACTCCCCCTCCATTTAATATTCAAATTAGAGTGATTCGCATTGATGCTGTAATCTGTTAGTGCCAAAAACGCCATTAATAAGTCCTGATGGCCGACGGGCTAGAAAACAGCCACCACCCCCCATTTCGCTCTGGTCTGGACGTGAAAATCACATCACTCTCTCCTCCGTGTGATGGATGGATGGACGAGCCGAGCCGATGTCAGCCTGCTTCTCTGACACCTGTCATACCACACCACATGTGCTGCAGCTAATGGTGTGCTTCCGTACGGAAAAAGTCCACAGTGGGATAACAAGCAGGCCTGAGAAGAGAAGTCGCTGTCTCTCTCTATATCTGGCTGTAATCGCCGTCTTTCTCCCGGTTAGACAAGGGCAGGGATGGGTTTCCGCGGCAGACGCGCAGATGAAGTCATTTAGATGAGATTGCTGTCATGTATGTGAGAGAAGGGAAGTGTCGGACTGCAAATGCAGGTCATGGGTTTGTGGCATTGCCCCTAAATGGCATTTTTGTGCCCTTAAAAGTCATAGAGGAAAGGTTGAAACACTGCTAGTGCAACGCATAAAGAGATTAAATGTTTCCTACCTGGTTTCATGGCATAAAAGTAACTGGGTTTAGAGAGACACAAAATACGTACCAATAAGTACATATCACTATTTCCAAAAGGAATGAAAACTAGAGGTTTGTGTATTGAACCTGTGTTTTAGCGGCACTCAGTGGACATTTCTCTTTGAAAATGCAGCGAAAAGTGCAGCAAGGTAAGTAAAAATTATGGTGAACAGAAATTGCACAGATGTGTATTTTCGATGTAGATCAGGTTCAAAGTTTTGCTGTTTATTTCTTTTTTTTTTGTATTGAATTTGTACTTTTGATTTTTACAAAAATGTGCCCAAAACACCTACGCAATAATCTTTCAAATTTCTTTGCTCATTTTTGATTGATAAATAAATAAAATAAGACTGGTGTAGGGAAAAGAGAGTGGAAAAAAAAAAATCACCTTGCCTCAGGGCCTCTGTAGACTGGAGGCTGCTGGGAAATCTCTGCAACGTGGGTCAAGACACGACGGAAAAACAAAATAGTCAGGGATGTAAAGACAGAGGATGAGTTAGTAGCTGTGCAGCCAAAAAAACATGCCAAATCAGATGATAAATGACACACTATTTTGGTGGCAGGATTTATGTACTGTCAACATTACCTAAGCTATTAGTGGCCGCAATTATTCTGTGTTTTTAGGAGAAGGAGAGATACACAGAAATGCACTATAGCGAGAGAGAAACTGACACAGCAGGACCATCACTCCCTGTAGGTTTAAATGCATGCACCTCGCTTTTTAAGTGCCAATAAATTATACATGAGGACTGTGAAGATAATAATTATTAACATTCCCAGTGCAGAGGGGAAAAAAGTAAATGCAACAGAGGAAAAATAGCTCCACATATTTAAAATGCCCAGACAATGGTATAAACACAATTAGTAATAATCTTAAATACTAATTAGTGTTACGATCAATACTGATATAGTGTATACAGTGTATATAATGCATACATGCACACGCACAAAGTGTATTTTAAATGATGTTGAATTAACTGAACTCTCTACTCAAAGAATCATTTTAAAAATGATCAGTTTTCACAAAAATATTAAGCAGCCAAACTATTTTCAATATTGATAATATTCAGAAATGTTTCTTGAGCCGGAAACCATTATATTAGAATGACGTTTGAATGGTCATGTGACACTGAAGACTACAAGGATACTAAAAAAATGTATAAATTTATAACTAATATAAATGTATAGATTCTAAATGAATAGTAGGCATTTATCAACTGCTGATTTAGTCTTGGCCTCAGACAGCACACTGCCTAATGAATACTGCACACAAAAATAGCCAGCACTCACAGAAATCACCAGTTCCAATCTGATTGGCATACCACGTATTTTTATCAGTCTGTCTGGAAACATAATTGTGTTAACAAGGTGCTGGGTTGATACAATGAGTACTTTTGAAGAAGAACCAATCAAGCCAAACTGCGAAAAAGCCCATTCAGAAGGGAAAGAGCGAAAACTCTCAACTCACCTGCCTAATTGTGATTAATACAGATTACTGAGCCAGACGTGGGACATTTGCATTCACGGCACATATCAGAGAGGGGAAGAAATCGGAGAATGAGCGCAGGAGATGCGGACGTATCCGTGACCTCCACTCTAAGCAAGGTCATGTAAATGAAGGCTTTAACTGACAGAGAGATGCAGACTCTGGCCTGAGGGAATGTTTGATGTGGCTTGTGTCATTCAGAGGAGACGCTTGCGCTGTGAAGCTCACTACGATCATTCCCCTCGGATGGGCTCCGTCTCAAGGTCACTGTGTTCAAATGCTGCTAAATAATGGAATGTGTTCAAAGTTCGATTCGAGTCAACACGGACGTGCTTCTTCCTCACAGCGCTCTGGGACTCCAACACACGCAGAGAAGTACAAACGCTTTAGAGGAAAAAACTGTCTCAGTCATTGAAATGTGTTCTGAGCTTTATATGCTTTGGTCTGCTGGTTTTCAACGAGAGGCTCACCTGCGCTCATCTTACGGATGAGCAAAAACAAAACAACGAAGATAGTGGTGATCTTCCTCTATTTTGGAGAGTGTTCTTCTTTCAGACAGAGAAAATCTCTCTTTTCAATGAGGAGGACCAGATGAATCAATATGTGCCATGTCCATTGCCTGCCATCAATCTTCATCTGTTTCTCTCAAGAAAAAGAGAGAGAGACAAAAAAAAGAAAGAGAATAAGAGAGACCAACCCACCATGGAAGACCTACACGAGTCCTCGTCCATTTAACTTGATTGGTTCAAATTATGATACTAATCAAATTAGTTGACTTGACTCTCACACACACACACACACACACACACACACACACACACACACATATATATATATATGTAAAGAAAAAAAGAAAAACCTTAACACTGGAACATTAATTCACCCCTATATTCTCTTTTAAAATACTAGTTGCACCAGCTTTACTAAAATTACATAAAATGGTAATATGTTTGGAAGTAAATTAAACCAGATCACAACACATACCAATGATTTCATCACATCCCGGGGTGTCATAGCGTAAAACGTATTACTACCTGGTTTAAAAAACCTAGCATACTGCGGCAGGATACAAATCCGCTGTGACTGATAAAAAGCCGGAAACCACAAATACAAATTACTCCAAAATGAGCACAGAAAATAATGGCGGCCACAAGAAAAACACATTTGTACAAATAAAAATGAGACCAAGACTGCATTTCCTGACTGAATGCATAAAATATGAAGAAATTCATAAATGCTAATCAATAAAATTTCACAGATACACCTTCAATCTGACAGTATGCAAAACTGCCGATCCGTCTGATCCCCGAAGAAAATTATTCAACTTTTATTATATTAGAAGAACAAAGTGCAAGAAATATAGAAAAAAAAGGAAGAGAAAGAAGCAAGACAAAATGGGTGGAGGGGACTTAAATCAGCCTAAGGTGGTTTATTAGTCTCAGCTCCACAATCCTTCAAAAACCAGCAAATCAGACCAGCCTAACTAGTTTTTTTTTCAGCATGTCGAGCTGCTTCTTCCATTCACATTTTGAATCGGTGTAGTTTGTATTCGCTCCCTAATAATTCATCTCAAACTGCTCTTTATTGTAACAATAGCCTGCTACTGATACAGTCATGAAAATGTACTATTATTTGCTGTGATAATAGAGAAGAATGAATCTGGAACAGAGAGGAAAAACAGAAAGAGAGAGAGTCTAGTGACATTCACAAGACAGGTATATGTGGTTTAAACTTCAGACTCGTGCATTAAACTGCAGGTTTGTGTAGAAGAGCTTGTTTTTCCTCTGCTATCTGCACAGATAAGAAGCGATGAGAGCTTGCCCTGGGAGGATAGCATGTTTCAGATGTCTACTCCTGCCCATATCTACTTTTTACAGCCGCGCAGAGTTGCTGGGCTCAGCCTGTTCTGAGGCTTGCCGTTATTCTTCCTGTCTGGCTGAAAAATAAAGGTCAATTTCTTGCTAAGCCACTGGTCCGGCCAAAAACCTTGAGTGATCGATTTGACTCATTGGCCCATGGAGCTTGCTCTTTAAAGCGAGGGGAGGGTGTAGCAGTCCTATTTCTCGTCTCGTTCAACAGAGATGCCCAACATGAGATATTCACATGATGCGCAACACTTGAGGACAAGATTCATACAGCTTTTCCCATGAACAGTTTTGAGAGTCTGCGCGCTACAGGAAAACATTTCAGGAGGGCATTTTCAGGGAGCTGAAAATAACTCGAATCACATTCCATCCCACACTTGTGTCTAGATATATGGAAAAGTAGAGCACTGCATCAAGTGCAGTACGGTTTGTGACTACATCAAATATTTTGTGACAGTTCCTAATACAGTTTCCAACCAACTCGATCCACAAAGCCACTTTTATATTTTCATCTTACCATTAAAAAGTCACAGTTCACCCCAAAATTTAAACCGTCATCGTTTACTCTACCTCGAGTTCCTTTTTCAGTTACGTGATCGATTTCACACCTTATGCTATTAAACGCGTAATTCCTCTTGCAACAATGTAAAAGCTGGTAAAATCTGAATCGAAAAGTCTGTGTAAATGTCTGAATTTGGTTTTCAGTTCACGTTTTAATGCTTAATCGGTTCTGTATATACACACTCCATTAATTCACGTGACATTCACATTCTACCACTGAATTAAGTCCAGAAAGACAAAATTCTATCAAGTGTGCATCGGACTAGTTCAATGCATACTTCTTCATCAGTATACGCATGGTGTAAGACAACCACAGGAACAAAAATCTTGACTCATTCACATCCTGAAAACAGCCAACGACGAAAATCCCTGAAAGAATCCAAAGGCTTTACATTAATAAGGCCAAAAAACTGCAACTCGCACCTGCCCCCTTTATTAACTCCATAAATTGGATCGCTTTATGAGCAAACAACATGCCTAAAGATGCTTATAACATGACGCAGTTGTAACGCTTTAACAGATTACTCTGCGAGACAACATTCCAAGCACATACAAAAAAATGAATAAATAAATATTGCCTCTGGTTCAGTTAAAACTGCTTTGGTTACTGTAATATTATTTGGGCCATAAATATTGGCGAACGGACAGTTGAGTCACAGCAACTTTGCTACGGTTACAAAGATTTCATTGCAATTTTGTGAGTTAATTCTGTTACAAATTAAACAATAATTAAGGAGATTTACTAATGCCTCGTCACTCCCGAAACTTTATACTGATGAACCACTTCTCATGTGAGAACACCCTGAAAATGTATTAAAAGATCTAGACTGCAGAAAACGACACCAGGCACATCCTTGTCCTCAGATAAACACCTCAGATTACCTTGAGGACGTGAGATATGACCACAGCCTATTCAAAAAGAGCTGCTAGACGGATCCACCTGTGTATTAGATGTTTATTCTATTATTTGAAGTGTTAGATCAATCTAGCAGTGCCCCTCCAGAGCCGCAGCACTCTCAGGGACGACAGACTCATTATTCACTGGACCGTTGTTGAGGGAGTGGAAAAACACACAAAAGGAAAGAGGAAAAATATGGAATGTAGTTGAAAGAACTGGGCCATTTCTGTTATTTTCTATGGTTTGTAATTATGTAGGTCATTTTATACCCCAGAGAAAGGAATTTGTAAATCTGACATAATAACACATTTAGCCCCGTGATGCTACAGAGGAGTTTCTCATCTTGGTTAGCATTGTGCTGATACATACGAATAAAGCAGCATCTCAGCAGAGAAGTGCACAACTGGGCCAGGCAGGTGTGTTGAGTACAAGAAAGAACCAGCAAGGTCTTCTCTCCTTCCCACAGTTCAATGAGTCTCTTAGCCACTAATCAGCTAGAATAAATCAATGAGTGAACGACATGGAAGCAAAATTGTACCTTGCTTTCTTAATAAATGCTCCTGATCTTATTGCTTTACTCATCATCAGTGCAGGTTATTCTACAGTAAAACAAACAACATTTGTTTTCATAATCTTTCATCAAAATGTAATAACTCTCTCCATATACCTCTGAAATGGCTGTTCTGCTGATGTATCCAAAGCTGTGTGGCTATGGAAAATAATATTAATAACGGCATCCTGGTCCATCAATCACAATTCGATCAAACTCCAATAGATATGATTGTATCCCAAATTATTTCCCACTGAAATGTTGAGAATGACTGAATGCTTCTTCATGGTGTTTTTAAACATGATGAGTTAGCACAGGGCTCTCAAGTTATGTCTAAAATGTATATATATATATGTGTGTATATATATATATATATATATATATACACACACATAAACTGAACTGGTATTATTTACATGTTAAAATATTTAGCTGTTGTTTTGAACTTTTGTGGTGGAATCTTGGAAAAAATATATATACTAAGAACAAAATGGAAAAAAAGTGGGATCATATGGCATTAAAGCTTCATCACATTAAAATTAGATTTGAAAATATATTTCAATGGACAGTATTTTTAAAATATTTCAATTTTAACTATTATGGAAATGCAGCCTTGGTGAGAAGAGA